>NC_071089.1:70369103-70419103 GCF_027358695.1 Spea bombifrons
GACCAGCACGCTGGAATCCTGCACCGATGTGCTCACAGCTTCCACCTGTAACATAACAACACTGATTTGTTGGCACGTGTTAGGACACCAAAATACACCTTACTAGTCTACTTCACATATATTGCTGACTTTAATAGCATTTAAGACTTAAAATATAATATGAAGGGACAGTTCACAACTCTCACGAATGTCTTGTGTGCGTAGAACATATACAACATACTATTTCCTGACGGGCATCTGCTATTTGTTTTTTTAATTAAATATTTGTAACTTTTTATAATTGGTAGCAAAATTGTTAATTGTTAAAAATTGTTAACTGATGCAAACAATGATTCTTATGTAAAAATATGTATTTATATGTAAAACAGAAAAACAAGTTGAAACTCGGAAGGATTTTAAAGTATAAACGAGAATAAAATACGAGAAAAATGAAAAGGGTATCTTTTCAGATAAGCAGGATGATCTTTTCCAAAGATGTGTTTCTGTCTAAAGCAAACAACAGCTCTGTAGTGTGTATGATCTCGCAGTGAAAGTCTGTTCTTCTCTTTAGAAGATTAAAAACAATATTAGCATAAGCTCTGCTCCAAGACCTCCCTCAATACCCCTTGCAAAATGATTGGAAATGGCTACCTTTTAAGAAAGTGTGTTTTATTTTGTACAGGGAAATTTCTCAGGAGGTTTCTCTATGGTTTCAGTGCTATGACTCTAGCTCGCCAAAGATGCCAAGAGTATCAGGCATGACACAGCTTTCTTGCAGTAGTACCAATAGCTGGGAACAAGCTGATTCCCGTTTCTTTATTGCATGTGTTCAGAGTGATGGGCATGTTACCATTAATTCAATGTCACTCCCAATGATATACAGCTGGTCCTCCATCGAAAGCTTCCTGTTTAGATGTGCGAGCACATACGTGATCCCAGGTAATCTCACAGCCGGGCTGGTGAGGAGGCTTCCCCAGAGGGCACTGTAGAAGGCAGACTGGTCTACTGCTGAAGCCACCTTCTCCAAGAGAGTGTTAGTTCTGTAGTGGACATGGCAAACAGTAAGAAAAACAGTCAACTGGGTTTAGAAGGCATATGGAATGACACAATTTTAACAAATTAATTTAAAAAGAAATAGCTAGTAAAAAGGAAAAGGCTTTTATGATTATATATTAGATATGCATACATGCAACTTTATTATTCGTGCCGCTTGTATTGCCAATGCTGATTTGGGCATAGCAGCCAATGTAAATACTAAATTTAATCATGTGTAGCACAAACACATTTTTCTGCAGGATTTCCAAAGCTTTTTGCTTGGTCAGGTTAATTTTGATCTAATCTGCATTCCGTCAAATGCCCCAGCTAAAATGGTAACCCGGTTCAAATCACACCTGATCACTGTTTAAAACATAGCATGTAGAATATCTATACAAAATGTATAATTTTACTAGGAGTATGTAATTCCCAGCTGATGCCACAGATCATGCAAGGGGGTCCGATAAATGAACGCAATCCCAAACAGATATAACAAGAAGCTTTCGCACATTACTTGACAATTCCCTGGCATACATACTTTATAGCACATACTTGGAATATGACTAGTATCTAGTGGTGCAGTACATCAACTCACTGACCTGTCATAATATTCGGAACCCTCCTCCAAGCCAGGGAGAATGCCGGTCAGTAGTCCTTGCAGGCCTGGCTTTAAAGTCTTACCTAGAGGTAGGTAGTATGTCTCATACAGACTAAGTAATGCTGGTTTGACAGACATTGCAGCATTGGTAAGAAGAGGAAAAAGGCCAGAGCTGCAAAAACATAGCAAACAATAACAAGGAAGTTTTATTCAAAGTCAGTCAACAATCACCTGAAGGACAATAATGCAATGAAGATGAAGACTGGGATACAGATCAGCAATTGACAAAAAGCATATAATTTTGCAGTCCCATTTCTGTGAAAAATATACATTTTTTTAAAATTGATTTGTAAAAAAAATCAACAAAAAAAACTACCTGGTGCTGGGGGGACTATGTATGGTGTAAAATTGGTGTAATTCCTAAACCACTCACCCAATTTGGATTCAAATAGCCCCAAATTAAAACGACACTTCAAGCTTGATTGCTTAATTTGAAATACATTGTGGTGGCATACAGAGCTAAAACGCTGAAAATTGTGTCACTGTCCAAATACTTATGGACCGACTGTATCTCCTGCACGGCGTATAGCAGTGCAGAATTCTACTATGCATTTGCAAAGGGGCAACCACAAAATTTAAATTGACCACAAAGCTATTATAGGCATTAAAGTGTATATGATGGCTGGATTGTCCATTTAATTATCTGGAATATCTGCTCATATACTTCACTTGCAGTTGCTTTCTGCCTCTGTATTATCAAAGGGTCTCCATAGTATGTGGCCTCAATCCATTTTCCCCTAGTAGTTGGGGTCAGGATTGAGCCCATCAGGGCTGTGTCCAGAGTCTCTCCTAAATACTGTCTGTGGGACACATGAAGGCTGGGGTACCTTGTTTGATGCTAGCTGATGTAATACAAAATTCCCTTAAGTCTATATTGATAAAACATGGCATTAATATGTTGCATCAATACAGAGTTAAAGGAAGCGTATATTTTCACAAATAGATGAACAGGTTTAGGTTTACCATTAACAGAAATTTACAGATAAGAACTAAACATGCAAGTCTTTGAAAGGGGCTAAAGGTTAATTACCTGTACAGAAAGAGGTCTTTGGCCAAGCGCTTTGGTCCAATGATTTTGAAGATGATTTCGTACGTTTCCAGTGCTTTCCTGTGAACTCCCCCTGGTAATGCCGGGTGGAGGCATTGTGCCAACCTTTTACCGATCGTTAACTTTTTAGGAACAACTTGATACTTTGCATTGTTTTGTAATACCTGTGAAATATATGGACACAATCAGAACCCAAATGGAATATTTATTGAACGCTTACTCGCAGGGTGAAATATACAAACACTGACAAACGATAATGCGGTTTCAAGAATCAGCAGCTGGAGGCCTCCATCTGATGCTGTAAGACTCCAGCCACCATAATAAAATGGCAACTTGGATACATCTCTCCTTTATACCTTGTTCAGTTTCCCCAGTGCAGATATTAAATCAGCCCATTCACTGGAATACTCAAAGTTCTTCAACGCCTTATCAACAGCTGCCACATAGTTCCTATATTTGGAGTCACTCAATAGCTCCAGTTCCTCTGTGTTCATTCTCCCACCACGTCCCGCTAGAGACCAGCTCTACGCTAACCACAGACCATCACCTACAAGAAAAAATACAGGTTATTATTATGATACAGTTCTGATACCAACCGCAAACAAAACTATGCCAAATAGCTTGGCTCGTTCACTAAGGGCATCTTTTTGAAATACGACATTGTTGAAGATTAAAGTGCATCAGTCACAACTTTCCTTATGACATCATTAGTATGTCATATCATAGTAAAATAAAAATAACAGAAGGTAGTGAAATATTAAGTAATGTTTAACATATATTACTACTTGTCGGTTGTGCTCCCCTCCCCCTCCAAAGTGTTTATAATCAACATATTTTCAGGACAGAAAACAAAGATGGCCGATAAAACGAAAAAGGTGTGTCTGTCTTACATCTTTGTTCCTTTTTTCATTTCTTTTATTAGTGTTCCCTATGATATATCAACTGATTTCCCAAAATGTATTGGTATCACAATTGTAAGATTTTAGTTCCAAATGTGAAGTACATTTTAAATGTATACCTGGATACCTGGCTGCATAGACTCTTTTGTCCAACATTAGAATGTGTAATCATGTGACCTGACATGGCGGTAACTGGTGGACATTATTGGACACATGACTGGCATCTAACTTGACAGCGCATTTGTAAATGACTACATAATGAACAAATTGCGGCACGCTGTGAATGGCACCCTCGTTCTCAGATTTGCTGTATATTCAAGAACAAATCTATGTGACGATGTTAGTGTGACTGCCAGAAAGTTAACAAAGTTATTTTTGGCACAGATATAAAAAGTCTACACACGCCTGTTAAAATGCCAGGTTCTTGTGATGTTAAAGAATGAGACAAAGATAAGTCATGTCAGAACTTTTTCCACCTTTTATGTGACCTATAAGGTGAACAATTCAATTCCAAAACTAACTGAAATCTTTGCACACATATGTAACCAGGTTATTTTTCCCCCTCAAAGATTTCAGTTAGTTTTGGAATTAAATTGTTCACGTTATAGGGGTGTGTAGACTTTTTATACCCACTGTATATATGGGTACTTATGACAGGGGAGCAACAGTATAAACCCGGCTTTAGGAAGTAAAATAAGATAGAAACATTGCCCCAACCCCCCCCCCTCCTATTTTATTAGCAGGCGTGAATCATGCGGATGAGCAAAATCCAGAAAGGGAGCGGCTAAACTTATCAGACCAGAAAGGTTGCGTAATTACCAGAGCAGCTGGTTGCTGGTTTAGTTTTTCTAGGACATCAATTTGGTGGCACGCAGTGAAATCTACCTTTGACGCCTCCCAAACGTTGTTCCGAACGCGGCCAAATGAAATAAAGATTTTGGCCAATTTTGTCCCAAACTATTTAGATTATATACTGTATGTGTGTATATATATCAGTTCTGATCATGTTATTAAAGATACTTAAAAATCATGCCTAAAGGGTACAAGTCAAATGTATAATATAAATGAATGCCCCAATGCACAGGTTTTTCTAGATTACTGTATTTACAAAAGGGACATCTATATGAATTTGATTCTATCACGTAAGTAAATATAAGGGATTTTTTTGTTTATAATCTCTATATAAACAATAATCAACAAACACAAATCTGTGTTTGTGTAAAATAGCGAGTCTGGGTCTGATGCCTCGGTCGGATCTGTTTTAAAGATGCTATTGCACCTACTCTGCTTCAAATGAAAAGTAGCCTCAGAACCATCATTCCCACCACCGTTTACAGCTCAACCCCTGTCTAGCAACCATTATAATGACAAAGTGTGGGTCAATCAGGATTTATTAAATATATGATTAAACCTTTAGAGGAAAAAAGAAATTGTCAGATCTTCTATGGTTTATTTGGTTGTGAGGATAGCAGGTTCAATGGACAAATTGTACCTAACATGGTCCATCACAACTAAAATCCATGGTCCATCACAACAACCAACACGATCATGCTCAAGGGTAAGGCACGGGTGCCATTATGTAGAACTTAGCAGCTAAGGAGACATTTTAAATACCAGACACCTAAAATAGTTCAGATAACTATGTTTTTTAACCAATCAATGGCACCTTCACTGAAACTTTTTGTCAATATAAAACTGTTAAGAAGGAACAATGTAACATTAAAAGGTCTAAGAACATTTCCTCAAGAACATTCTTAGTGTTACAAAATAAGAAAAAAACCAGAGGAAACTAAAATATTGAACATAGATGACAAGGCAGGGTCTCTAGGGAAGATGTAAAATGTTCTTGCAATGGCTTAATTATAGAACATTACAAACATTAAATGTCTTCATACGATGTCCTTAAAGAACACTCTTGGGCTACCATAATTCCCACAACTAAATACAAATGGCATCAGGCTGTTTCAGTCAAACCGAAGGCATCATAAATTCAAAGGTCAACCCACCCTGAGGGTGTCAGAAAAGAGGACCATGACAATTAATAAAGAAATCAAAAGTAAAATGTTCCTTGGCATTTAAAGTGAATGAATGATTTCAAATTCCTATCTTTATTCATAAAAACAAATGAAGTCATGATGCTCGCCACCAACATATGTTAAAAAGCGATACATTTCTGTTCTCTTGGTCAGTGCTCAAGAGATAACCTGTACAGGATTGCATAATTAAATGGGGCTTGCTAGTGTTGGCACGCTAAAAACATGCTCTTGTACAGAAAACGTGAGAAAATACCCCAAAACAGTACTGTAGTATAAACTCTCACTCATCCCGATTGTCTTGTTCCCAATTGTTTTAATATAAATACTTATTTTTGTGTCTATCCACATGTTGGCCACAGGGCTGTGCGCGTTGCCAGATTATTGAGCTGTACTCTTCAAAAATAAACACTTCTGTCGCTTCGAAGCCTAAATGGCAACTGCAACAATTTTCCATTGTCTGCAAATTGCCTTAATTTCTACACTATTTGCATATAATTCCATATGTATTTATGTAAAGGAGAGTACTCGGTACGGCGAAGGTCACGGGCAGTTAAATAAGATCAGTCGGTAAGTGCTAAGAAATAAAATAAACCCGTGAAACTACATATTACTCAGAGGGCGACAAATTTGGTTGAGATTTAGTCAGTCATTGTAAGACCCGTTTTTTTGTTTTCAATAATACTAATTAACAAACATACTTACACACACACACACACACACACTCGGTAACATAGTCACCTATACATACACAGTAAGATACTAACATGCGCACACATATACTAACACACCCAGTAACATACATACTTACACACACTTAGTAACTCATTCACATGCGCACACACACAGTAGCATTTTCACACACATTCGGTAGCATAACAACATATTTTACCCATACAGTAACACACTTATATACTGTTGGTTGCGGGCAGCTCTTGTGTTCCTTTGAAGCAGGAAATGACATCATATCTCTGCACTCAGACTCAGCAAGCTGGTACTGAGGGAGCAAATCCTAGGGGCCAGGAAGTGGTTTCTTGTCGCCATGGCGTTTTTCGAGCCCTGTATTAAGTTTCACTCTAACGGAAGTGTCTGTATTTGCCTCTTAGCGTGCAGAGAGAAGATGTACCCCACCAAGAAAAAAAACACTTTGGTGTGTATTCACTAAAGGGAGAGTTGTGGTATCAGCTCCTTGACTCCACCATACATTGTATAGAAACATCACAAAACGTGCTTCTGCATACTGTACATACAGAACTATAATGGTGTTATCTCAGTTAATATACATACTTTAAATACTATAGGTATCTTTATATGAATTCCAAAACCTTAATGTGGACACTGGAGGTCCGAAGGTCTTACAGTCATGGACTTCCATTTCAGTCTCCCAACAGAAACTAACACGAGAATAAGCATCTAGATGTTTACAAAGCCACCATCTCAATTCACTCCAGTACTGCTCATCCTGCCTGCATACTCCATCCAGTCGCAACACTCAAATCTATACGTGAGCACAGAGAGGTTGGCTGTACTCATGTGAATGGTTACTCAGGATTAGGGAAGAGTGAGAGTGCATATAATATCCTGCGACAGGAGCTTGTGATCAAGTGATCAATTTGGTATTTCTTCCCCAAAGCGTTTTGTTTTTTTTCCCTACTTGCAAACAATCTAAATGACTACTATGTTACAGATTTGGCATGCATACCCGTGGCATGTGTTTCAAAACTCGCAATATATCATTTTACAGTAAGCTTGTTAGGACTGGAATGAGTAATCTACAGAGACAAACGCTAAATTAACAAAATACATACAGCGATCTATATGACAAGCAGCACAGACATACAACATACACGCGTTCTTTAATACACATCCCAGATAAGCACTGGATTCCTCCACACGCCATCACACATGCGTCCCCATATTCTGAAATCATTCTACGCATCAGGAGCTCATACGTTTGTTTTGAAGCTTGGTCCGGCACAGGGATGCATCCCAGCAGCAGTCTAATTATTACTTCCTTGCCGTAAAGCATGCAATCATTTTGCAGCCACAACCAAAGCCATCTGAGACTTCACTTTGTGAATAATGGCCAATTATCTACCACCTATCTACACTGCCAAATAAACACCCCATTACCACACAATACCCTGAGCTGTGTTATATATATATATATATATTATATATATGGGGCCCGAGCGTCTCCTTGCTATGAAAACTGATACATTTTGCCGCAGCATCTTGGCTTTTGACCTGTACCTTCCATTCTCCCCGCAGATCTGCCGTCCCCTCTCCCACTGACCAGAATTAAATCTTAACAGGGCCTCTTCCTCCAGAGCTGGAAGGGGAATGAAGTAAGAGATGTCTATAGCAATATTACGTCATTTGTATGTGACAGCAATATACCTTGATGTCAGAGACCCTGGTAATGTCGGTGCTGTTTCCTCACCTGTACAAAGTGGTGCCTCTCGGTACCCGGCTGACAGCTCCCGGCATGCAAAGTGAAGGTACAGAGGAGGAGGGGGCGCGCCGGCGTCCGTGACGTCACTAGAGTGCGCCAGGAAGACGGAAGCTCAGAGTGTACGGTGGAGCTCATGTTTTGTGCTGGCGGATACCGAACATCTAAGTTATCATAGAAAGAAAATGAGCGAATGCTGTGTGTGAAAATAAAGGTTCTGCCTGCGGTCTCATGAGAGACACGGCCTGTAAACCATAACGTCTACTGTGTGTGACTATTGTGTATACGGCGATCGCTGTGCGCGCGAAATGAACCCCGGAACTGTGTACCTCCGGCTTGTGTGGCTTGCCGTGATATCGGTTTGTGTTGCTGGGTAATGTTTGGTTGAAATAAGCAGTTATAGTGCAAAGGGTTAAAAGTGCGAACAGTCTACTAGTTACCAAGATTTAACACTCAATTTTGCCCCGTAATTCATATTATTTTGTGTATTTACACACTTGCGCTTCCCAAAGGATGATTTCATAATGTCCTACTTCATTTTCAACATTTATTTCCATATGATTAGGCAGTGTCCACGGAAAGGGCTTGTGGAAAGCTATGTGGTTTTTTTTTACCAATATCTTATATTATGACACATATTCAAACTAACCATTCAGCTAAAAAAAAAAGATATAATCCAGTTGCAGTGAGAGCCCAAGGAAAATGACAGACTGCTCTTCGTGCTAAAGGAGCATTTTACGTTTCGAATGGAACTGCGGTCTCATTGGGAAATACTGTGTGTATAGATATATGTACACAAATATATATACACACACACACAAATTCAGAAAACCTTGCACACATTTTCCAAATGATGTGTAAAGTACCTACATGTGTGTACTGTATGACCAAAAGTACGTGGTCACCTGACCATCACACCTATATGAGCTTGTTGGATATTCCATTCCAAATCCACGAGCGTTAATATGAAAGTTGGCCCCCCCTTTGCAGCTATTACAGACTTCACTCTTCAGCAAAGGCTTTCCACAAGATTTTGGACTGTGTCTGAGAATTTGTAAGGTGAGCTTTGATGTTGGATGAGAAGGCCTGGCTCACAATCTCCATTCCCGTTCATCCCAAAGGTGTTTAGTGGGGTTGAGGTCAGGGGTTCAGTGTGGGCCACTGGAGTTCCCCCTCACCAAGCTTCTGGTCTTTATGGAAGCATGCCGTTGTCTGAAACGCCTTTGTATGCTGCAGCAATAACATTACCTTACACTGGAGCTAAACAGCCCCACACCATTATGCCTCCTCCATCAAACTTTACAGTAGCCGCTATGCATTCTGATCACTGGAAATCAAACGGACCTACATGAGTTGCAGCTAGTGGATACTTACACATGGTTTACACTAAGAGGACCTCCACTATTGCTCCCTTTTCCTAAAGTTTTCAATAGGCTCTATTTTTAGCCTGCACAGTCTGACAAAAATGCAATTGAGTACATAAATCATCTGCTAAAAATACATTCCTAAAGTTCACAGCTTATATAGAGGGTGCTAACTGCACTTGGGTGAGGTGGCGCTGAAGATGGAAACGGATGAGAAAATAAATGTGGGAGGGAAAGCTCATATCAGTGTATGGTGAGAGTGTCAGCATTTGTGGGTTAGTGTGAGTGTGTATGTAAGTGCATGGTGTTAGCATGTGTGTTTGGGTTGGTGTAAGTGTGTATGTAAGTGCATGGTGTTAGCATGGGTGTGTGTGGGTGTGTATGTAAGTGCATGGTGTTAGCATGTGTGTGGGTTAGTGTAAGTGTGTATGTAAGTGCATGGTGTTAGCTTGAGTATGTAGCGTATGGTGTGGAGTATAGAGTGTCAGTAGCGAGCCTAGGCTTTGCAGCCCCTGGGAAGGGGAAGACCTCTTTTCCTTTTTCCCAAGGGGTCGCCGGCAGGTGGCGCTGCAAGAGAAGTCGCTGGTAGAAGCCTGTTTGGGATGTTGGAGCGCTGTCCGTGACTGGCGCTGCTTCCTGCCGGAGACCGAAGCACCACGCACCGGGGGCATTATTTGAAAGCTAACCGCTAGGAGCATTAGCCTTACAAGCATGGGGCCCACGCTGCGTCTGGAGATCAGGAAAACCATGCAGAATGCTGTTCTGATACTGGGGTAAATGGCGCCTCCTGTAATGAATGCACTCTATTTCTTTTGGGACTTCCTAGCGTGTATAAGAATGAAGCTGGTGACACCTTCTACACGTTGTGCCCACGGAGGCATAGGTGCCAACGATCACGAGAGGGGTGACAGTGAGGGTGGGTCCCAAAAATACTATCGCATTTCAAGTTACAATAAGACAACAGAGCCATAGCGAAGGAGTGAGGGGGTTCCGGACCATGCTGGACAGCTCACCGGAAGATGGAGTTAACCAGCATGTCATGTGTTAAAATATAAAATTAACCCATTGAGTGCCAGGGGAGCGAGCCATAATGTGCTAGATGCACAGACTTAGAATGGATATTTTACTACAATCAACTCAATAGATCGTTACTAAAAGGTTCCATGCCAGATTGCCTCCTAATCTTTCATGTGTTTCCATTGTAATGCATTACATGATGTGGTAAACTGTTGAAATGATCAAACCACCAGTTTAGCGAATACACCCCTCACGTGCAAACAATATTCCCTACTTCATAGTCTGCGTGCAGGACACTCTGGGACCTCTTCCCAGTGAATGACTGGGTGCGCAAGGGATGCAGGTTGCAAAAATACAATCTGTCTCATGGTTATTTAAAATTACTCACATTTAAACTAACCGATCATAAAGTTCTTTGCCCAGGTAAACATGTGATGCTTATTTGTTCCTGGCCCCTAATAAAATGTTAGTGTGTGTGTGTGTATATATGCTACTGTTCAAAAGCTTGGGGTCATTACAAATGTCCTTCTATTTGAAAGAAAAAGCCAATTTTATCCATTAATGTAACATTAAGTGAATCAGAAATACAGTGTAGACATTGTTAATGTTGTAAATGGCTATTTCAGCTGGAAACTGATAGGCATACAGAGGCCCTTTATCAGCAACCATCACTCCAATGTTCCAATGGCACATTGTGTTAGTTAATCCAAGTTTACATTTCAAAGGCTAATTTATCATTAGAAAACCACTTTGCAATTATGTTACAAATGTCATAGTTTTTTTTTTGAAACATTATTATTTATTGTTTTATATAGCACCATCAAATTCCGTAGCGCTGTACAATGGGTAGAGAGGACATAACAAATTGACTTACATAGACAGGTGAGGAGGGCCCTGCTCAAACAAGCTTACAATCTACAATCTTGTGTGTGTGTGTGTCATGTGAAAAAAAGTTTTCTATGATTTTACATATCAGGACATAACAGTAATCTGTTCCTTAGCAGGTCTAAACATTAGGTAAATAAAACAACAACAACACGTGACATATTATACTGCAGTTTATTCAACAAAAATAAAGCCAAAATGGAAAAGCCATGTGTGAAAAACTAAGTACACCTTATGAATCAATAGCTTGTAGAACCACCTTTAGCAGCAATAACTTGAAGTAATTATTTTCTGTATGACTATAACAGTCTCACAACGTTGCTTCAGTTCATTGAGGTTTGCAGGCACTTGTTAATGCACAACTCTGCCCCAGTATTTCAGTCGGGTTGAGGTCTGGACCATTGCGACACCTTGTTGTAGATTTGCTGGTGTGCTTGGGATCATTGTCCTGTTGCGTGGCACAGTTGTGGCCAAATTTTAGCTGTTGGACAGATGGTCTCACATTTGACCCTAGAATACTTTGGTGTACAGAGAAGTTTATGGTTGACTAAATGACTGCAAGTTTCCCAGGTCCTGTGGCCCAAACAACCCCAAATCATCACCCCTCCACCACCCTGCTTGACAGTTGGTATGGCGTGTTTGTGTTGATATGCTGTGTTGATAATGTGGCACTGTGCGTTATGGCCACTTTGGTCTCCACTTTGGTCTTGTATGTTGGAAGACCAAACTTTCCACTTTGGTCTTGTATGTTGGAAGGACATTGTTCCTTAAATTTTGTGGTTTGTTCAGACGCAACATTGCAAACCTTAGCCGTGCTGCCGTGTTCTTTTTCGAGAGAAGAGTTCTTCTGGCAACCCTTCCAAACAAACCATACTTGTTTCCTTCTTGGCATTGTATTAACATGCACCTAAATGCTCCAGACCAGAAACTGCTTTGTTTTTTATAGAGGTGGTCACACTTCATGATGATCAATTAATCAAGGGCATTTTATTGGCTGCACCTGTCTACTACTTGGCTATTCCTATGGAAGCAGAAGGGGGAATGTTTTTTCACAAATAGCTTCTCCATTTTGGCTTTATTTTTGCTGAATAAATCATGACATGGTGTAATATGTCATGTGTTGTTGTTGTTGTTGTTGTTGTTTGAGGTTGTAGTTACCTCATTTTTTGACCTGCTTGTTATTACTTCTTGATATATAAAACCGTAGAATTCAATGAGTGTACTTTCTTTTTCACATGACTGTGTCTATATATATATATATAGTATCTCACAAAAGTGAGTACCCCCTCACATTTTTGTAAATATTTTATTATATCTTTTCACATCACAACACTGAAGAAATGACCCTCTGCTACAATGTAAAGTAGTGAGTGTGCAGCCTGTATAACAGTGTAAATGTGTTGTTCCCTTAAAAATAACTAAACACACAGCCATTAATATGTAAACCTTGGCAACAAAAGTAAGTACACCCCAACGTGGAAATGTCCAAATTGGGCCCAATTAGCCAAGGTTTGGACATTAATGGCTGTGTTGAGTTATTTTTAAGGGAACAGCAAATTTACACTGTTATACAGGCTGTACGCTTACTATGTTACATTGTAGTGACATTTCTTCAGTGTTGTCACATGAAAAGATATAATACAATATTTACAAAAATGTGAGGGGTGTAGGTGTACTACACCCCTCACACACTCACTACTTTACATTGTAGCAGAGGGTAATTTCTTCAGTGTTGTGATGTGAAACGGCAGCACGGCTAAGGTTTGCAATGTTGCGTCTGAACAAACCACAAAATTTCAGGAACAATGTCCTTCCAACATACAAGACCAAAGTGGAAAGTTTGGTCTTCCAACATACAAGACCAAAGTGGAGACCAAAGTGGCCATAACGCACAGTGCCACATTATCAACACAGCATATCAACACAAACACGCCATACCAACTGTCAATCAGGGTGGTGGAGGGGTGATGATTTGGGGTTGTTTGGGCCACAGGACCTGGGAAACTTGGTCATCAAACTAACTTTAATATTAAACAATTTCAGGAACAATGTCCTTCCAACATACAAGACCAAAGTGGAAAGTTTGGTCTTCCAACATACAAGACCAAAGTGGAGACCAAAGTGGCCATAACGCACAGTGCCACATTATCAACACAGCATATCAACACAAACACGCCATACCAACTGTCAAGCAGGGTGGTGGAGGGGTGATGATTTGGGGTTGTTTGGGCCACAGGACCTGGGAAACTTGCATGGTGTTAGCATGGGTGTGCATGTAAGTGCATGGTGTTAGCATGTGTGCGTAAGTATGTATGTAAGTGCATGGTATATATGTATATATATATATATATATATACACTCATACATACACAGCAAGGGTGCTATTCTTGGAGATATGTCATTATAATATTGAATTTGTCTTTTAGCGGCTTTGAAGACAAAGACTTTCCTGTTGATGTTTCAGTGTGCCCATCATCTTTACAAATAGAGACTCCTGATGGCTGTGAGACACTCAGTCTTCCTCCAGAGATTAAGCTGGTCCCTTCCTCCTGCCGATACGTACAGCATGTTGCAGGTGAAGGACTTCATATTCGGCTGCAAGTACACGCTTCCCGGGATACAGGTAACAGCGGCTATCATGAATGTTGTGTAGGATCATGATATAGATGTGATTTATGTTTGGATATAGATTACAGGTATTTCCTCATTGCTGTGAAAATGTATTTGACTCTTCCTGTTTTCTTCTATTTTTGCATATTTGTCACACATAAGTATTTTAGATCATCAAACTAACTTTAATATTAAACAATGATAACCCAAGGAAACATAAAATGCAGTGTTTAAATGATTTCATTTATATAAGTGGAAAAAGCTATCCAACCCTATGTGAAGAAAAAAAAGCTGGCTCCTAACATTTTTAGCTGGCTCCTAGATCCATACCAAATCTTGGCATACCAAAATATTTTGGACAATGCTTTCAACTTTGTGGGAACAGCAAGGTCCATAAAGACATGGTTGGATGAGCTTGGTGTGGAAGAACTTGACTGACCCTGACAGAGCCCTGACCGAGCCCTGACCTCAAGGAGATTTTCCATATAACTGCAGTTGGTCTTGCTAGTTACACTGGATGACACAAAATGGAGAGGCCATATATTGTCTCCGGTGTTAATATTTACCCTTTTTAAAATTCTGTCCCTTCCTTGTCCTTGAAATTTTCTATCTGTGACTAATATAACTGTAACGGGTTCACCAAGAGAGCTGTGGTAACTCCCAGAGATCACCCAGATGTATTTTCCTGTTGTCCCCAAAATCACTTCCAGCACCAGTCAGCATGCACACCTTGGAACCCTGCTATGTGTACCCAATGAGTCAGGGGCGTCCAACGGCCCTCCGGACTTCGAGGTGCGGCCCGCGTGAGTGAGCAGGACCGGACTGTCCGGTCCTGCTCACTCACGCGGTGGTCTGCCGGTCCATGGGCCGGCAGACCACATTCAAAGCGGCCACCCAGCCGCGAAGTTCAAAGCAGCCGTTGTGACGTCCGAGGGGGTGGGCCCACAGAAGGTGTTCCTCGCGGCAACAACAGGGTCATCACACCGGAGGAGAGCAGGAAAAAGTAAAAAAAAAACAAAAATGTAAGTATTACCAATGTACATGAGAAAAGTGTAGTTTCTGCTTGCTTTTGCTACTGTGGCTGCTTGTGCATGATAGGAGTGTCATTGCTATATTAAATATATATGATTACTAACAGCAATAACACTCCTATCATGCCAAGTCAGCCAGTTCATGCTGCAATCTGGGTATGTCTGGGCATGATAGGAGTGTGCTTGCTGTTAGTAATCATATATATTTAACATAGCAATGAGACTCCTATCATGCACGAGCAGTCAATACATGCACATAACCTACAGGCTCCCTGTGCCCTGCCCCCCCTACTTACACATCCATGCTATCACATGCATATTCATTCATAACAAACATTAATTCCCTCATTCACGTACACTCATTCATACACCCTTCCCCACCCTTACCTGAACTACAGATCTTCCGGTGCTGCTCGCAGACTTACGCAGGGGTGCTCTCTCCATCTGCGTTGTGCGCAGTCTGTTTGAACTTCTCTTGACCTGCCCAGGGGAACAGGAACGGAGCGGAGTCACGTGAGGTGACGCGCATTCACGTGACTCCGCTGGGTTCCTGCTTCCCCTCGAGGGAGCAAGAGATGCTGCTGAGCAACACAGAGGGAAGTAGCAGGGCCCCTGCAGATTATTTTCGGTGGGTTTTTTTTTTTTTGTTTCGGCATTTTGCCAAATTAACCCTGTATTAGTATGCATTCTAAAGCTAAAAGGCCCACGCACACATACATTTCTGAGGAAGTGGCCCACTGCACAAAAAACTTGGACACCCCTGCAATAAGTAGACACAACTACTTTGAATTGAGTACAACAGGAATCAACATTTTGTTGTTGTAAAACATAGCCTCATATATCAACAGAACTACATAAACATAGATAAATGTATACAACCCAACCTTTAATTCCCCTGGCAGCAATCCTATTGATGGGATTAGTTAAACAATGGAGTTCCTACCTGTGCTATCTTTTTTTGGCAGCCAGGCTGGAGCCATCTCTGAGTACCTTGGGGGGCCTGCATGACAGGTCATTCTGTCACAATAACCCTTCTATAGGAGTTATTTCTAATTGTATGTGCAGTAGCAAGAAAAAGTGAGTCAGCCTGGAATTTTTCTGGAATCTGGGTATGTCTGGGCATGATAGGAGTGTGATTGCTGTTAGCAATCATATATATCTAATATAGCAATCACACTCCTATCATGCACAAGCAGCCAATAAATGCTGAAACCTGGTTAGCTGCCCCCTTGTGTATTGATGCTGCCAGCACAGATAAAATGCTGCCCTGCAGCATGGTGTCTGCACAACACTTACAGCCTCCTGTGCCATGCCTCCCCTTACACATCCATGTTATCACACACATATTCATTTACTTATTCACAAACATTAATTCACTAATTTATATACTTATTTATTCCCTCATTCACAGATACTCATTCATTCCCTCAATCATGCATACTTGTTCATACACTCTTCCCCACCCCCTTGCAGGGGCCTCCGCTTCCCTCTGCGTTGCTCGCGCTGACAGGTAAACAGCAATTGCCGCCCAGCCCTCCTCCTGGATTTTGGCAGTTTTTTTTGTATCGTTCTTACCCATATTGAATATATTGTTCACAGTGTGAACCCTTAGGCTAATGACTTCAACAAAATCTAATTGGAGTCAGGAGTTAGCAAATCTGGAGCCAAATCAATGAAACTGGATTTGAGTTGTCTTTTTTAGGGTTATTTTGACACTCAAATATTTAGTTTGCTTTTTTTCAAGAAGCATCTGCTTGTGTGGACCATGCTTTGCAAAAAAATAAATCTCAGAAAACCTACCATAAAGCTTGAAAGAGTTACAAAAGTAATTTCAAAGAGTTAAGATACACTACTGCTCATACGTTTGGGGTCACTTAGCTGGGACATTTCTAGATGTGCTAACATAATTGCAAAATTATTTTGATCAATTAGACTTTTAAACTTGGATTAGTGAACACAATGTGCCACTGGAACAGAGTGATGGTTGCTGATAACAGACTTCTGCAGATATTCTGTTAAAAATAAGCTGGAGATGCGCTGGGGGTGGGTGCGAGGTGCTCACCTTCAGCTAGCTACAGTAATGGCTTGCGGAATATTTCCAGGTGTTCTGGTGCCAAAGTGGAGGAGACTACAACGATTTCAGCAAAAATAATGCATATTAAAATACTTATCACATACTTTATTAAACGCTCATCGTTGGTTGAGACTGTCCCTTTATGTCTGTATGACTTTGTCCTCTACTGTTTATATAAGTAGCCTGTAAATGTATGTATATTTAGAACAATTTCTAGTGAGCTTTGCTGCAATAGATATTAATATGGTTAGTATAGAAGACATTAGCAATCCTTTATATAAGCCCTCATCTTTTTTGTGTGTGTGATCAGTCAATTTCACATAGAATTGAACACTGTTCTTCTCCTATTTATCTCACAAGGCTCCATAGACATCCAAATGTATGACTCTGGCTATGATAAGGTGCCCAGGGAAGAACAGTGTACTCCAGCCATCAATAATAATATCTTTAATTAGTTGCCTACTTCATGTGGTTCTTTCACACATTATTAATAGCAGTACAAGGGCATTGAAAGATCAGTCACATAGCTCATTCTTGCACTTTCCTAATGGTGCTTTTTGAATTAATGTTAGGAAAGCAGAGTGTTAAATATTTTCCTAAAACATTGCATGACCTTTAGTGAGGAAACTAAGCACTCCTATGTGTATTATAGACAGAAGCTAGGTATTGCTGTTCCCACAACAAATATTTAGTGCCGTTGCGAGATTAATATTAAAAGAATAAGATGTTTTGCAAATAAGTGGCTCCTATATTGAAAAAAAACATGCTTTGCTAATGGAGATTATACAAAACAATAACATTTGTATAAGGTTCACGCGTTACCACTTCTCAGTTCTTGAGTCCATTTTGTATTATCCCACCATCCAACAGCTGCTTATTTTTGGACAAGTTGCTTTCAACATATTGCAAGATAACGCAGTTTTGAGCCGCTGTGGTCCACATTTATAAAGAAATACCTTGTAACACCATCACCATGAGCCATCACCATGGAAACCATTGGCTGACGTAACCGCACAGTTGCCATTTATAGATGGTCAATTGCTTCAGCAAATATTCTAAATAGCGGCTTCAACCATTCGACCCATCTAGTCTGCCCAAAGCCCAATTTTTCCTGATGTAAAGATCCAGACCTTATTCGTTCCTTGGTTATGTCTTAGATTCAAGATTTATTATAGGTATACGTATGTACAGTATTTCTCCATGTATAAGACGCACCTTAACTTAGCTGTGCTGGAATCTGGGTATGCCTGGGCATGATAGGAGTGTTATTGCTGTTAGCAATCATGTATATTTAATATATCACACTCCTATCATGCACAAGCAGCCAACACATGCACATAACTTTCAGCCTCCTTGTGCCATGCCTCCCCTACTTACACATCCATGCTATCACACACACATATTCATTCATTCCCTCATTCACGCAGACTCATACACCCTCTCCCACTCTTACCCGAACTGCAGACCTTCTGGTGCTGCTGGCAGACTTTGTTTCCCTCTGCGTTGCTCGAACTCTGAGTAAACTTCTCTTGACCCGCCCATTATTTTCATAATCGATTAGTTGGCCGATTTATTTTTTCGATTAATCGGATAAAAAAAAATGTACATTTTTCATTAGGGCTGCAACTAACGATTATTTTAATAATCGATTAGTTGGCCGATTATTTTTTCGATTAATCGGATAAAAAAAATGAATGTAAATTTTTCATTTATTTAAAATAATTTACTAAACAAATGATGTTAAATACAAACAGCAGAATAAAAAAACTTTGATAATACATTTCTTGTCTTTATTTCCCAACCAGCCCCCCCAATATATGCACATTTGAGCCCAGGCTTGCTACGCTGCCTCCCAGACATGCCATGCTGCCCCCCCACATATGCCACGCTGCCTACCACAGCACTCCACGCTGCCTCCCACATATACCACACCACGCTGCCTCCCACATATGCCACTCCACGCTGCCTCCCACATCTGCCACTCCACGCTGCCTCCCACATCTGCCACTCCACGCTGCCTCCCACATCTGCCACTCCACTCTACCCCCCACATGCCACTGTGCCTGATACGCCTTATACCCCCTGAAACACCACTCCATCCTCCCCAGACATGCCACCCTGCCCTCCCCACATATGCCACGCCATGCTGCCTCCCACATCTGCCACTCCACAATGCCTCCCACATATGCCACGCTGCCTCCCACATCTGCCACTCCACGCTGCCTCCCACATCTGCCACTCCACGCTGCCTCCCACATCTGCCACTCCACGCTGCCTCCCACATCTGCCACTGTGCCTGATACGCCTTATATCCCCTGATACCCCACTCCATCCTCCCCAGACATGCCACCCTGCCTCCCAGACATGCCACTTCTCTACCCCCAGATATGCCACTCTACCCCCAGATATGCCTTATACACCCTGATACACCACTCCGTCCTCCCCAGACATGCCACACTGCCCTCCCCACATATGCCTTATATACTGTATATGCCTTATACCCCCAGATATGTCACTTCACTGCCCCCAGGATTTAGATTCCCCTAAATTAACCCTAAACTCCCCATTAACCATAACTGCCCCTAAATTAACCCTTAACACCCCCTTAACCACAGCATCCCCTAAATTAACCCTAAAGACCCCATCAACCACAGCATCCCCTAAATTAACCCTAAACACACCATTAACCACAACTGCCTCAAATTAACCCCAAACACCCCATTAACCATAGCTGCTCCTAAATTAACCCTAAACACCCTATTAACATAACTGCCCCTACATTAACCCTAAACACCCAATTAACCATAACTGCCCCTAAATTAACCCTAAACACCCCACTAACCATAACTGCCCCTAAATTAACCCCCACCTCCCCTAACTTTCAGTAGCCCAAATATATATATATATATATTACATACATATATACACATTATATATAGATATATATATATATATATACACATACAAATTATATATATATATATATATATATACACACACACATATATATATACACACATTATATATATATATATATATACACACACATACACATTATATATATATATATATACACATATACTTACAGTTACATGAGTGTCACAGCCATGTGGTTCTGGCCTGGAGAAGGAAGGGGCGGGGCCAGTTGTCACAGTGATTACAGGGAGGGGGAGTAAGTAGGAGCTGCTGCTGTGAGACGGTGAGTCAGACTAAACGGATTATATAATGAGGGGGATTTTTCAGAGCGTTTGCTCTGAAAAAACCCTCATTTTATAATCGATAATAATCGATTCAACTAATCGATAATGAAATTCGTTGCCAACGAATTTCATTATCGATTTTATCGATTAGTTGTTGCAGCCCTATTTTTCATTTATTTAAAATAATTTAATAAACAAATGATGTTAAATACAAACAGCAGAATAAAAAAAACTTTGATAAAATGCATTTCTTGTCTTTATTTCCCAACTAGCCCCCACAATTGATGCACATTTGAGTCCAGGCTTGCCACGCTGCCTCCCAGACATGCCACGCTGCCTCCCACATATGCCACGCTGCCTCCCACATATGCCATTCCACGCTGCCTCCCATATATACCACTCCACGCTGCCTCCCACATAGACCACTCCACGCTGCCTCCCACATAGACCACTCCACGCTGCCTCCCATATATACCACTCCACGCTGCCTCCCACATTTGCCACGCTGCCTCCCACATATGCCACTCCACGCTGCCTCCCACATGTCACTGTGCCTGATACGCCTTATACCCCCTGATACACCACTCCGTCCTCCCCAGACATGCCACACTGCCCTCCCCACATATGCCTTATATACCGTATATGCCTTATACCCCCAGATATGTCACTCCGTCCTCCCCAGATATGCCTTATACCCCCCCAGATATCTCATAGTCCCCTCATAAAGTCACAGACCTGTTCACAGCACACTGACACCATACTTTTATAAATAAGTACTGGGTTAATCTTCACTTCCCCCAGGATTTAGATTCCCCTTTATCTCTAACTTTATTAAATTAATTAAATTAACCCTCAGTCCTCATTAAATTAACCCTAAACACCCCATTAACCATAACTACCCCTAAATTAACTCTAAATACCCCATCAAAACAACTACCCTAAATTAACCCTAAACACACCATTAACCATAGCTGCCCCTAAATTAACCCTAAACACACTATTAACCATAACTGCCCCTAAATTAACCCTAAACACCCCATTAACCATAGCTGCCCCTAAATTAACACTAAACACCCCATTAACCATAGCTTCCCCTAAACACCCCATTAACCATAACTGCCCCTAAATTAACGCCCACCTCCCCTAACTTTCAGTAGCCCAAATATTAATTTTATACTTACAGTTAGATGAGTGTCACAGCCATGTGGTTCTGGCCTTCTGGGAGAAGGAAGGGGCGGGGCCAGTTGTCAAAGTGATTACAGGGAGGGACCGGTAAGTAGGAGCTGCTGCTGTGAGTCACTGAAACGGTTTATATAATGAGGGGTATTTTTCAGAGCGTTTGCTCTGAAAAAACCCTCATTTTATAATCAATAAAAATCGATTCAACTAATCGATAATGAAATTCGTTGGCAGCGATTTTCATTATCGATTATTTGTTGCAGCCATACATGTGATGTACATTCACGTGACTCCACTGGATTCCTGTGTCTCCTCTACAGAACAAGAGACGCTGCTGAGCAACACAGAGGTAAGCAAAAAAAAAATCTACAACCACTGTATAAGACGCACCCTGTTTTTACACCCCAAATTTTTCGAAGAAAGGTGCGTCTTATACATGGGGAAATACGGTATATGTTTGTTTTAGACTACAGTATTTAGTATATAGTATTTTTATTTAAAAGTCAGTAAATATATTAAGTTTGCATTTTGGTGACATTTGTCATGTGAACTGAAACCTGTGAGTCGGACACGTTCTGTTAAAATGTTACTTTTCCTCATTATGTAACGCTGTCTGCATCAGTTATTTTTATACTGCGCGTTACATAAAGATTAGTTTAGAAATGCTCTTTGCGCAGTGGGAATGGATAATCCCTTTTTGTCATTAAAGGAAATTATACCCCAAAATAGTTTAGGAATAATTAACTTGTTTATTTGGGACCAGTGATAATAGCAGTCAGCCGGTCTTTGATGTAATTAAGACAACAGTTCCGAGGAATCCTTTGTTCCAGATTTAATTCGTACCTTGAAGGTTGCAAATGGATTACCTATTAGCTATATATATATATAATTTTTTTAATGTTCCATACAGCCCTCTTTCTTGTATATGTATGTATATATATATATATATATATATATATATATATATATATATATATATATATATATATATATATATACATATATATATATATATATATATATATATATGCAAGAAAGAGGGCTGTATGGAACATTAAAAAAATAAAAAAGCTTTAAAATAAGAAAACACTGATGGAAACAGTGTCGGACAAAGACATCCTAATGCGCGTGAACTACTTACCACCAGCCAAGTCCAGCACAGTACGGTGGATACTGTGAATGGGGTCTCTGATTGTACCCCCTTGTGCAGAAATCACTCCCACCGGTTTCAACTGGAGCACTGTCCTGCCACCGATTGGTGCTTCAAGCAGCCAATCCGTGACAAGAACCATCGGGCCATGCAGGAATGGGGTAGATACACAGCTGCAGCTTCTACCTCAGATAAGTATTTTAGTATGCATTTTTCTTTAGTAAATTTTCTCTTTTAAGACGACATATGGGTGCACAAAAATATTCAGCTCATCTTTATTTTACTTCTATCAGTTGGCCAGTACAGTTAACTTTTATAGGCGTTTTTTGTGTGAGGAGACTAAATTAGTCACTCCTAACTTTTATTTTTTTAACTCAAATGTCGTTTTCCAGAGATCAGTACTTCTCATTATCTTTTAGTCTGAAATAGTTTTGAATTTTAATGTTAAGTAGTTTCTAGTAAAGACTTGTTAGTTGTGTCCTTAATTCCAGAAAATATTTCTAGGCCTGGTTGATGTTTCTTTGTAAAATGAATCTGAAAGTTCCATGTGATATATTCAGAAACCTGAGGAACTATGTAAAACATTTTAGATGAAAGAACAAATACAGACAATTTATAACCTGTGTTATAATGGAAGAACTTATGTGATAATATCACAGGCAGTTGTGCAAAAAAATGTGTGCATCGAAATATTGTATTGTCTGTTGCAATTGGTACAGTTATTGTAGAATGGGTCACGTAGGCATTTAGTTTTAACGTATTGTATTTATATTTTCTAGCAAAAACCAGGCTAACATTTATGTTGTTTACTCGTATGAGATCAGTAGAGGGCAGTGTTTTCCTGTTAATATTCCCATGTGCTCCTGTAGTCTTTAACGCTTCTTAATGTGTCCCATTTCAACCGCACTAGGAAAATCAATCATTTTACCAACCTGCAGTTCTGCTAATGAGCATCACCGAGAGAAAGGTGCTATTGAACAAGTGCATCAGACAATATCTTAGCTGAAAATAATATAAATCCCTTTTGGCCCTTTTTCTACTTGAAAAGAACGTTCGAACACTGCTTAAAAGTTTCTTGGCTCTGTTCCGGCTCACCCCTCAGGAAGAGGGCCGGCAATATGTGACAGAATTAGAACAGGACAAGTGTTCATACATTCCAAAATCCGAACACGTACAGTTCCCTGCATCCTTCCCCAAATTCCGCTGCTCTTGTCCTTTTTTTTTACTACGGTTTCATTAAGTCGGAGCCTGCCTCAGTAATTTAGAACTCGGTAGCCTCAGCATCTTCTGTGATTAGCAGCATTTATTTGTTTCTCAGCCCTGGAACATCTTAAATGTTATCCTCGTACCAAGTTCCTAATACACTGGTACTTTTTATCTTATCTAATAATGACATCTCTACATTGACATGAAGCTAATTGGTGCATGGGGGATCTACCGTTATCTATCAATTTATTTATAGATATGTGTATGTAGAGGAGGAGTAGAAGAGGACTCCAGTGGCAATCTCTGAAGCTCTGGTTGCCCAAGAGGTTTAAGGCAGTGCTGGAAAATAATGGTGGCCACACAAAATATTGACACTTTGGGCCTAATTTGGACATTGAGGGTGTACTCACTTTGCCAAGGTTTACACATTAAAGGCTGTGTGTTGAGTTAATTTGAGGGAACCGCAAATTTACACAGTTCTATAGAATCTATAGAACAAACACAACTATTCTCTATATTGATTTTGCTCATGTTTGTTTTTCAGAAACTTCTCCATCCCTGAAAGAAATCCTGGGGATTCAGAGGAGATATACATTTGAGTGCCAGGCATGTGGCGAGCCCATAATTCGAGACCAGTAAGACTTTCAACAGCTTGTTTTATTTCTTGCAATACATGTAATTTCTGCAACATGTTTTTCTGATAAAAATGTGCAAATGATCCACTATACCATGTGAGTTATTTACCATGATGCCTTCTGTGGCTAGGCCCACACATGTCATATTTGCTCAACACCTGCTGAAAAGAAGTCTGTATGACCTGGGCTAAGTTATCCCGTAGCAACCTTGTTAGTGCCAGTACAGAGCAACATTGGGCCCAATAGTGGTAGGGGTAACCAACACACTTAACATTGAAAGGGATTACTTTTAATTGTCCATCATCTGTTTTTGCGCTAGAAATATATCTCTCATTGTGGCATTGTTATGGCTCCATACTTTTTGTAAAGTCTTGACAGATGGTGTTGCGTGTCGATGAGTATGGAGCGATACAGAAAATGGGTTTTCCGGGATTGCACAGCTGGTATGGTCCAGAGGAGAACATTTTGCAGACCTGTTTGTCATTGTCAGTACTGCTTCTTCAGTTGATAATTTACATGTAATCCAGTTTATAAAACTGGTTCAAGATGCGTTGATTTATGGCCAGCATGGGAGTAATTGAATCATCCCTCCATTGCTGTAACAGTCTGCCTTCCTTTATAACACCAGAGGCATTGTTTTGATTTAGGGGCTGTTTCAAGTAACTGTCCCATACTGACAGATGATGTGCATGGCTAATGTGGCGATGAGAACACTCTGTTACCATTCCATTATGTCAAACCCATAGAGAAATGAGAGACAAAACAGTTGCATGAATAACAAAGGTAAAATATTACGCTGTGCGCATGAAAAATACTTATTGTATGTAGGGGCTTCATTAAGTGTTTAACGTAACCGAATAACCATTTAATTACAATTTTAGTGTGTTCAATGAAAAGCACTTTTTATCATTATATTTTTCCTAATAACATCCTTAAATATTCATGCATACTTTTCAGATTACCTGCTGCTTTCTTTTTCTGACCAGTCCTATCTGCTGAGAGCAGACAGCTTGGTCTTAATGTTGACTACTAAAATGCTTTTGGCAAGCTTGCCTGGCCTTAATCCTCTCCTCAAGATAGCATCTATTTCCTCTTACCGACATCTCTTTCATTTTTGTTAGTGAACTGTAACTTTTGCATATATTTTTACATTTTTCAAAATAGCGCTCCCCCCAGGAAATTCCTTTTACCTGGTTTCTCTTCGATTTTTCATATGCTGTAGTGGACCTGTTTACAGGAACATCTGCTGACCCATGCTTGAGCAGAATGTCGGGACCATAGAGAGATATTTCATTGGTGCTGGGCTTGTGTGTCTGCAGAAGAATGATGTGTAAGTTGGGAACAAAAATAGAACACCTAGGATTTGTACTACATTAGCTGAGAACTTTTATTACAAAGAGATAAAAATAGAAATAGTAAATGAACGCTTGGATAAATCCCACTAGCTATATTAGCACAATTATAGCTAGTGCAGTATTAACTATTTCAATGCATCCAGCAAAGTATACCCCCCCTACAATATGTAGAGCAACAATTCTTTTTTTCCAGATCCCCAGAGAGTTCTTTGCCATGAGGTGCCATGTTGAGCTTCCAGTGACCAGTGTGAGAGAGTGTGAGAGCGATAACACCAAATTTAACACACCTGTTCCCCATTCACACCTGAGACCTTGTAACACTAAGGAGTCACATGACACCGGGGAGGGGAGATGGCTAATTGGGCCCAATTTGGACATTTCCACTTAGGGGTGCACTCACTTTTGTTGCCAAGGTTTAGACATTAATAGCTGTGTGTTGAGTTATTTTTAAGGGAACAGCAAATTACCACTGTTACACAGGCTGTACACTCACTACTTTACATTGTAGCAGTGGGTCATTTCTTCAGTGTTGTCGCATGAAAAGATATAATAAAATATTTACAAAAATGTGAGGGGTGTACTCACTTTTGTGAGATACTGTATATAGTAGTTAGCAATATTGACTTGAGAATTATTTCTGAAAAGGCTCTGGGCTTTACCAATCAGTAATAACAATGTCCATGATGTTTTATCGACTTGTGCAAATGCATGCAGATTGAACAATATCTTCAAGGAAGTTTTTAAGGCATGAATAAATTGGTAAATATATACAGTAGGTGATGGATTGAGCTCATAAGGGTTAAGGTTATGTAGCCACGCTCTCAGGGCCAGAGAATCTCAGGGTTTGTTTTTGTTTGTTTTTTTTTTTACATCAGTTTCAAGGTGAAGGGACACATTTCCAGGGTCACAGAGTATGAAGCTGACTCACATATGCGCTGATTTAATGATACCTGATCACCAGTTCTTCATACTGGTATAGGACAGTGGGAAACCCAGCTTAAATGCATAGGTGTTTTCATTCAGACTTCCATACCTTATGGTCAGTATTGATTTAGTGGTACATTCCAGCCATCATATAACCTTTAGTGAAATAGTTAACAAATTTGGTTTTTGACCCCATGTGCGCGTAAAAAGCACTCCCGTTAATTCTAGTCGAAGTCTAGTCCTGCCGCTGATTGGCTGCTTGAACCAGCTAAAAGGAATAAAGGTAGAACTAATGTATGCATGTATATATACATATTTTATATATATGGCACTATTTATCACATTCTTAAGGCCTACGGATGATTGACGCAGATGAATCATTGGTTCACTGGGCTGAGGAGCCATAGCGTTCAGACCATGTCAATTTACATTTTGACAAGTGCCATTTTACATTGTGGTTTATTAAGAGCTCAGCGAGAAAGACTTGTGTATATCATTAGCAGGCAGCCGAGAAATGTCCATCTTTATAGATCCTGTCAGACTAGTTGAGGAATAGCAGTCAGCTCCTACAATGTGTGAAGAGTACATTGACTTTTGTGTCTGGCTTGCCTCACTTCTCATGATACTAATTCGATGCATTTGGGCTAACTTTGCGTGCACTGTTTATTATTTGTGGGTTTTTTTTCCATTTTATGGATCCCCGTTGCAGTTTGTGCAACCTATTTATGATCTGTTTCTTTTATGTAGATGCCTGGCAGGATGTAAGCTATCTAAACTTATTTGTATGGTAAGGTCTTGTTGTCACAATGATATTTGTCCAGGTGCTCAATGTATTGTGGCGTCTGTGTGTTTGCATAAATAATATCTATTGACTTACTCTGTATAGTACAATCCTTTTGCTTTTCTACTGGTGTATCCGCTTCAGTCACTGGTTCACTGGGAAACCTTTGTAATGATTATCAGTCTAGGTCCCGCCAGTAGGTGTTGCGTTTCACGTCGGGAAATACCTGTTTCAGGTCTTGTATTGTGAAGCCATACAATGCACGTTTATTCCCTGACAACAAAACAGCTTCTTGCGGTGAAGAATAATGCCCCACTAAACATTGTACAATGACCTTCAAAAGTACCTTACTATGTTTACATCTCTGTATGATATGCAAGGTTTTTATGTGTTATTTGGAATAGCTTAATACAAACTTTATTTTCTCATAAATTTTGCACGAGGAAGTGCTTGATCATAAGCAGCCTGTGTCTAGCCTGTGTCTCCATTCTGTGCCTGTCTATGTACCCCTCGTTTTGATCTTATGCTCTGTGGACTTGAATAAAGTTTGATACATTTTACAATGGATGCATCCTCTCTATTCCTTGGTGTCAACTGGTGACCTGTGATCCCTTGTTAAAAACAAACAGCAGAATAAAAAAACTTTGAGAAAAATGCATTTCTTGTTTTTATTTCCCAACCTCCCCCCACCCCCCGTTATGCACATTTGAGCCCAGGCTTGCTACACTGCCTCCCCTGTTTGCCTTATACCCCCTGATATGCCTTGTAGCTCCTGAAATGCCACTGTGCCCTCCCCAGATATGCCTTATACCCCCAGATATGCCACTCTGCCCCCCCCAGATATGCCTTTTACCCCCAGATATACCATAGAGCCCTCTGATATGCCAGACATGCCCCTCTGCTCCCCAGATATGCCCCTCTGCACCTAAATATACTACTGTGCCTCCCTGATATGCCTTATAACCCCTATATGCCACTGTGCCCCCCTGATATGTCACTGTGCCCTCTAAATACCACTATGCCCTTGATATGCCCCCCCCAGACTTACCCCCCATGCTCCAGACTCCTTGGCGTCTAATGGTGGCAGCCGGTGAATGTCTGTGCGATGCGTGTAGACAGCCTCTGCTGCTTGCTGGCACTTTCGCAGGATCTTCTATGACTGAGCACTGGAAGGTCATGTGACACTGGTGCTCCA
Organism: Spea bombifrons; assembly: GCF_027358695.1. Taxonomy (NCBI): domain Eukaryota; kingdom Metazoa; phylum Chordata; class Amphibia; order Anura; family Pelobatidae; genus Spea; species Spea bombifrons. The sequence goes on from NC_071089.1 coordinate 70,397,814, forward strand.
TCATAGAAGTGCTGGCAGTAGCAGAGGATGTCTGCGCACATCGCACAGACGTACACCGGCTGGCAAAGAGAATGATCCGGGTTCCCTGCAGCGCTGCGGGGGTTCCTCCTCTCTGGCAGCCGGCGAACAATGCGCACAGACAACCTCCGCCGTTGATGGCTGATACTTCCGCCGGGGCTTCTATGGTGGAGCACCGGAAGGTCAAGTCACGCTGGGGCTCCGTCATAGAAGCCCCGCCGGCTGTCAGAGAGAATGATCCGGGTCCCCTACTGCTCTTCGGGGGATCCGGATCTTAGTGTTATTATCCGACCTCTATTTGACGTCAGATTGTAAGACGAGTTTTTTTTTTCAGAGCATTTGCTGAAAAGAACCCTCATCTTATATTCGATAAATTGGATTCAACTAATCGATAATGAAATTCATTGGCAACGATTTTCATTATTGATTATTATCGATTATTTGCAGCCCTACTATACACTATCTTTTACCCATACACTTTTGCCTCCTGATTTGCCATCAACTAAATACTGTCATCTGCCACCCCCGGATCTCATTTCTATCTCCACAGTAATAGGCTTTATTATTCCCCATCACAACTGAAACATTTAAATGATGACAGTGTTCCTTAACCATTCCAGTGACTATTTAAACTCTCTATGTCAACAGATTTAACAGACTTAAGTCGCCCAATTGCTAATGGGAAGATGATTACGCTTCAAGTGTGCTGGTAATAGGCTATGTGCAGTATTTACCAAATAAATTGGGAGAGCTCTATTGTAATACTGTGTCACTAATGTGTATTGCCACGATGCAGTGTTGGAATCATCATCCAAATCTCTTTAAATGCCCCTTTCCAGAATGATTTGATAAGATAACAGTTCCACCAAATGCAGATTCCTGCCAAAGTGTAATTTTTTAGTCATTGTTAACAGAGTCTCTTGTAGACAGTTTATTAAGGTACGATATAGAAGTGTCTCATGGAGCTAGAAGCATTTTTGTATCATGAAGAGAGATGTGCTGGTCAAAGGGGTCTTTTGACATAGTGGTGGGCTAAGCAATATATGGCTGTATATTGGCTGGAATCCCCAATATTTACTCCTTAGGTGTTTTTTTTATTGGTATTCGCTGGATATGCACTGAATTCTTTTTTGTGTACTTATTGGTCATTATTATTGTAGCAACAACTCAGGAGTCTGAATGGGTATTCTTTTTAGGTTTGGGCGCTTCCCTGTTTTGTATATATTTACGGTGGCCTTACAAAAAATAAATAACTACCATCAGCCGACTTTGTGCTTTTATTTATTAACGTTCTGTGGAACTGGAAGAGTACTAACGGAATAATTTCTGTGCTCTTGTAATGACCTTTTTGTGCTTTTTTATTGTTTTGAGCATTGGGCTGGACTGGATAGCATTGGTCTACCAAAAGTGTGTTTGCATCCATTACTGGAATATTGGACTGGGCTTCCCATCTGTGTGCCGAGGTGGCTGTTTGTACTCCAGAATATAGATCATTCAGTATATGGAAATACATTTTAATTTCATAGATATTCCCCCAAATGAAAAAGCAGCACAACAGGAAATACAAATGTCTACACTAGGGCTGAAACAACTAATCGATAAAATCGATAAAAATCGATAATGAAAATCTTTGTCAACGATTTTCATTATCGATTAATTGAATCGATTTTTATCGATTTATAAAAAGAGGTTTTTTTCAGAGCAAATGCTCTGAAAAACTCCTCTCCTTATATAATCCGACCTCAAACAGAGATCGGATTATAACACCAGAATCCAGATCTCCCGCAACGCTGCAGGGGACCTGGATTCCCCTCACTGTCGGCTGGTCTCTCACTTCCGTCTCTCTCCCCCTCCCATACACCCCTCTGACTCCTCCCCCTCCCATACATCACTCTGCCTCTCTCCCGACTCCATTACTGACAGGCACTTTCACTGCAGCTTCATAGAAGCCTCAGCGTAAGTGAAGTGCAGTAACAGAGGCTGTCTGTGTGCATCGCACAGATCCCCACTGGCTGACAGAGAATCATCCTCTCTGTCAGCCGGTGAGGGTCTGCATCGCACAGACAGCCTCCGTTACTGCCCTTCACTTACGCTGAGGCTTCTATGAAGCTGCAGTGAAAGTGCCTGTCAGTAACGGAGCCGGGTAGAGAGGCAGAGCGGTGTATGGGAGGGGAGAGGAGTCAGAGGGGTGTATGGGAGCCACCCTCCCATACACCACTCTGGCTCCTCCCCCTCCCATACGCCACTCTGCCTCCTCCCCCTCCCATACGCCACTCTGCCTCTCTACCCGGCTCCCTGGTGTCTTGCGAACCTCCGTTGCTGACAGGAGGCAGAGTGGAGTGTGGGAGGGGGGAGGAGGCAGAGTGGAGTATGGGAGGGGGGAGGAGGCAGAGTGAAGTATGGGAGGGGGGAGGAGGCAAAGTGAGGTATGGGAGGGGGAGGAGCAAAAGTGATGTATGGGAGGGGGAGGAGCAAAAGTGATGTATGGGAGGGGGAGGAGCCAAAGTGATGTATGGGAGGGGGGAGGAGGCAGAGTGGAGTATGGGAGGGGGAAGGACCCAGAGTGGTGTATGGGAGGGGGGAGGAGGCAGAGTGGAGTATGGGAGGGGGAAGGAGCCAGAGTGGTGTATGGGAGGGGGGAGGAGCCAGAGTGGTGTATGGGAGGAGGCAGAGTGGAATATGGGAGGGGAGGAGCCAAAGTGATGTATGGGAGGGGGAGGAGGCAGAGTGGTGTATGGGGGGGAGACAGAGTGGTGTATGGGAGGGGGAGGAGCCAGAGTGGTGTATGGGAGGGGGAGGAGCCAGAGTGGTGTATGGGTGAGTTATAGTGGTGTATGGGGGGTATTATGAATTTCAGGGCATATAGGGGGTATAAGGCATATCGATATTAGGCATATCAGGGGGGCATAAAACATATCTGGGGGTAAAAGGTATATCAGGGGGCTCAGTTGCATATCACTGGCATATAAGGAGTATAAGGCATATCAGGGGCACAATGGCATATCAGGGGGGCACAGTGGAATCTGGCATATAAGAGGTATAAGGCATATATGGGGGCAGAGTGGCAAGCTGGGGGTCAGATGCGCATAACCGAGGGCAGTTTGGTAAATAAAAAAAATTTAAACAAGGCTTTTTTTCTCATAGTTTTTATTAAATATGAAAAATAGTTAACATATGAATTAATATTTACTAATAACTTTGTATTAAAACCTAGTTTGAGAAACACTGTGTTTGGGTTCTTGTAGCTTTTATTATTATGTCAGTAAAATAAGAAGGTGAATAGCGAGAGGCCATTGCAATAAAGAGATGAAAGTGTAAATTGTACGTTTTTTATTACATTATTTTAAATCGAAGAAAAATTGCATTTTTTTATCCGATAAATCGAAAAAATAATCGGCCAACTAATCGATTATTAAAATAATCGTTAGTTGCAGCCCTACTTATGTACACCATCAATTTGTTGAAGGATTGTGTTTATCCTGGAATACACAGATCATCTTAAGTTCCATTCCATATATTTTTACAAAATTGTATATTTAAACTTAGGTCAAAGCTTTATTTACATCGCAGGTACCCTAAGTCACAAGGGTCTAGCTGGCCCTTACATATTCTAAAACCTATATAACATGGGGATTATAAATGCTTTGCAAATTGAACTAAGTACACTTGTTATGAAAACCAAATATTTGGTAAAGCAAACCACTAGGCTCAAGGATCGAATGAATTTTTGTTTATTGTCTAAGCATATGTGAAGAATCTGTCGTCTGAGCATGTCTGTTAAATGTGATCTGTTCACTTGAGAGAGATCATCCAATCTGGACTGACAAAGGAAAGCCCAAACAAGAACTGGTTGTTGCAAAGATGAGGGCATTTCTGGGTGACCTCCAGACATGGTGGCATGCACTGGAGAGATTTCCGCTTGTGCTTTGATCTTAAGGTCCAGTGCCATGGAGGGGCTATCTTGCACTTTTCTAAATCTCCCCACTTGATGTGTTGAAAGAATGGGTGCTGCCTGATGTCACCTGTATTTCCAAGACGATGCTCAGGATCCTTTTTCAGGAGTTCTTTCAAGATGGCCACAGCTCGTTTGCTCAACCCTTGGTGGTAATGAGGGTCATCGTGAATAATTGAACGGGCCGTAGCTTTCTTACAGTTTCCACAATGGAAAGGAAATAGTCCCTCATTGAGCATGCGGAACAGCATCACTCCGAAGGACCACCAGTCCACAGCAGCTCCATATCCCTTGCCCAAATGTATCTCTGGGGCCATGTACAAGAAAGTCCCACAGCGTCCCGTTGTCAGTGTGGCTCCAAAAATATCTTCTGCGACAAGGCCAAAATCACTTATTTTGGCATGCCCTCTACCATCAAGTAAGATGTTGTCTGGTTTCAGGTCCCTATGGATAATGCCGCGGGAATGAAGGTATTGGAGGCCACAGGCTATTTCTGCTGAATAAAACCTTGCTGTTCTCTCCTTCATGCAGCCCACTCTGCGCATGTACTGTTCAAGGCTCCCTGCAGGCATGTATTCCATGATAAAGAAGACACGGGTTTCTGTCTGGAAGGCAGCGTACCCATGGCAGAGAAACGGGCTGTTCCTAGCCAACTCCAATGTCCTCTTCTCTGGTAATATATGCTTTGTGGCTTTCTTCCTAACCATTTTAACTGCTACCATGGAATCCTTTCCAGTGAATGAAGCCAACATGACTTTCCCAAATGCCCCATGTCCTAGCTCAAACTGAAACCTAAGGCTGGACAGTGAAATGGGGAGGGAGTCTCTAGAGCTCTTCACACTTAGACAATCTTCTCCTGATCTATTTGGCTCCTCATATCTATGTATTTTCTTCTCAGGGGCACTGCTGTTTGCACTGATTTTGTGCCGTTTTCTCACATTCCTTCTTGCATCTTTTACAGAATGTTTTGTTTGCGCTGGACTATTTGCCCTGCTTTGGCACTGGATGTTCCCCTTTTCAGTACAACTGCAGCTTTCCTTTTCTCTTCTCCCCCCATTGCTCTTTTGGGGTACTGAGAGTCCTTTGTCCAAGGTCACCCTGTATTCATCTCTTCTCCTCCACCTTACTGCATTAAGTAAAGCATTTCCCGCCCTTCTGAAAAATGCACAGATTGTGCTTGGGCGGCGTTTCTGTGTTCTCCACCTTGGCAAACAGAAGAAGCTACATTCTTCCATAGCTTGAGGTGGGTTCCCACTATTTTCCATCTTGCTATTTCACAAAACTGGCTATAACACTTTTAACTTGCTATCAAAAGCACCTTGTAAGTGTGAAGCGCTGAACTGCACTGAGGCGTGGGGGAGTGGCCTGGAACTATAAACAGTGATGTCACTGGCCTTTATGATGTCATAATGCATAGATCAGGCAAAGGCAGTTTTGTTTAGATGTACGCCAGTGCTATTTAAAACCTCACTTTTCTAATTTAGGTGTTGATTTTTTTGAAAAAAAAATGTTTTTAATTGTAAGCAATTGTATGTATCCCAACTTTCTGTGTAGCAAACCATTACATTTTTTTTCTGTGGTTACAGTAAAAGGTTATAAGCTCCTCATTTCATTGCATACCTATATCAGATGGGGAGGGATTTTGTTGGCCATCCAACAAAATGTCCCTGAGTCTTGATGTGTTTTTAATTAAAGATGAAATGCTATTTATCATATAATGTAAAGTGGTCTTAAAGGTGTTATTCTAGGGCTGTTATTAATGTGAATGGTATAGTGGGTGAGCCTCTGCAGTCCTTTCATATCAGTACTGCTCATATGGGATAGTGCATGTCTTAGCAATGGGCACATACCTAAGCAGTTTGCATCGTCATCAGTGTGCTAGACTTGGTTTAGAATCAGTGCGGCTGTGGGGTTCCGTACATTACTTCAGCCAAGGACAGCAGTCCCTTATCAATGTGCTTAAAGATGACTATGGACATTTATTTTTCATATGTATTTGCCTATTTTGTTGACCCACTAGGCAACCCTAAACACTGGCTCCAACTTGTGTGAGCCAATGTAAGCATAGAAATATGAATAAATAATATAGCAGCTGAATGTCAGTTATTGCGGCTTCTTGACATTGTTCTTGTTAGTTTTTCTGCATAGAGGAAACTCTCCCTGGCTGTGTTAAAATGTCACTTGAAGATGACTATTGGTGCATTCCATGTGCTGCCGGCCACCTAATTCACACAAATGATGCGGCCCATCCTGAAAATAAGTGTGTATTGCCAGGACTGCCTGGACTTTCCAAACACGCATGGATGATGCCGCAAATGCCACTTTTAAGATTAAAATAACAATGGTACAGGAAGAATAGAAATAATGTGCACAAATAGAAGCTGGCGATCATAATGTATAACACATACTTGTGTGCTTCAAGGACCCTTTCTGTGTGTTCTAGTTGGTTTTACAAACTGCTGTATTTTATATAAGGGGTGCAGCCCTGCTAAAAAGAGGTTCCTGCATGTACAGCAAGCTAGTCTTTTCAATTTGCATAGGAAATGAGAGAATGGGAAGGGGAAAATCAAAGAGCAAGGGGTGGGGGGAATAAAGAGAAAGGGAAGCGGCAGGGAAAAAGACGAGAAATAAAGAGAATCTGGTCCTGGGACCAGTCCTTATTTATACAACCTGGGCGAGTCATATGTATGCAATATGGGTGCTGGGCAAGTTCTATTTGTGCAATCTGGGTGCCAGGGCTGTCATTTGGGGTGTGCGACCTCTGATCCATGACTGCAACTTAGGGTTTTCCTACATTGTTTATTTGACCTATATCTTCAATGCTGAGTTTGTGGTACAGTGAAGGAGGGGACCAGAACACCTAAGTGCCTGAACACCTAAGCTTGGCACTGATCGTGACTCACACGTCTGTTTTGGGTTACACGCCAGGATCGCGCCATTGATTTACTATGCTCCTCTCCTGTCCTGCACATGTAGTGTGGGGACGTCTTATGCGGACTCGCGCTAGGGTCAGCAGGAGGAAAGACTACACTGACTCTGACGGTCTCCTCCTAGACTGCAGAGTCAGTATGGCAAGTACGTTTGTTTGTTGGCTTGGGTTGGGTTTGGGGCCAAATTGCATGCTAGGAAGTGTGTGTGTGTGTGTGTGTGTGGGGGGGGGTGAATCAATATTAAAACTGTCCTGAGCATACATTTAACACGCAATCCACTTTCACTGAAACTTTTAGATGACTCATTCAGTCTGTGTTTGGGTTCTTGTAGCTTTTATTATTATGTCAGTAAAATAAGAAGGTGAATAGCGAGAGGCCATTGCAATAAAGAGATGAAAGTGTAAATTGTACGTTTTTTATTACATTATTTTAAATCGAAGAAAAATTGCATTTTTTTATCCGATTAATCGAAAAAATAATCGGCCAACTAATCGATTATTAAAATAATCGTTAGTTGCAGCCCTAGTCTACACAATACAGAATCATCAGAACAAATGCACCAATTAAAATGTGTTTTCAGTAGTGAACAATGTGAGCTGGATATTTCATCCAACTTTCGTACAAGGGGATGGCTAGCAAGGGCATAGTTGTATCTTGGGCTGCTCTGATTTAAACATATGTGACCACTATCTAAAGCTTTATTTGTGTTTTATTTGCAAAATTACATTTTTTTACATTCCACCAGGGTACCTACAGTAACGAGGCCTTAAGCCGGCATTTAAATCCTGACCGGATCATTTTGTCCACCTAACTGGCTTTCTATGCATTCCCTTTCTGTACATGTGCTCTAGACAGGACTGGTTTATACACATTGAACCTGTTGTGTAACAGATATGCTTTAGGCTGCATTATAACTGGGCATCCAGGGCTAAATGCTTGCCAGCCTTCCCTGGTGAGTACTCGTCATAACTGCCAACTCCACTGCTCCCAACTTTTAGTGAATTTAACCATATTTATGATATTTATTAGTAAACATATCCCAAATGCCTCAAACAATTACCATTTATTTGCAGGTCTAGGTACTGGTTTCTTGAGAAGTGTGACATGAATTCCATTTGCTGGATGCCATTGAAATGGGCCGGGAGAACACTATTAATGAGTGTCATTGTGTTTGCTGGCTAGACCTTTGTAGCATTTACTGTACAGTTTGGAAGAATTTAAAAATAAAAAAGGCAATCCTTAAGCTTTATATCTTATTATAAAAAAATCAAGTTGATTAAAGCAAATACAGAATTGTGTATTTGTTTGTACATAATGATAATGTAACGTGTATGTATTTCTTCAAAAATAATTTCTTTTTTGAGTTGATTTTCTTTTCTTTTTTTTTTTTTTCTCCCTTAACAAAATCTACTACCAGGCAGTTCCTTAGAGTCCTCCCATTACCAAGTGAAAACTGGAGCTCCCTGGTTGAAGAATGGTGCTGCCATCCCGATCCCTTTGCCAATCGAAGTTGTCTGCCCAAGGTTAACGACTGCTTTCTAGGAGAGACTTTCTTTTTGGTGAACAGAGCAAATCTTCTAGACCACCCTGGAGAAACTAATGAGAAGTCATCTGTTCCTCATTCTGCTGATGGTAATGTCTCGGTAAGTTATTAGTACTAATGACACCATCTAATTGGTGCATTTATATTGCCCTGGTATAACTTTATTATCTCAAATGAGGTTTGCTTCAGATACAAAGAAATCTCTCTGTAAGTGTTTCCTAGTCATGGCATAAAATGTGAAATTGGTTGTAGAGGCTCTAAGCGTGTTGTTAATTATCCTTACGAAATATTAGATCCAAACTGCTAATTTCAGCTAATCATATCTTACCCCAGAAATCAGAGTAGTGTGTTCTGTATTTTTATTGCACTGTACTCTGCATTCTGCTTCTATATTTTAATATATTTATATATATTATAATATAATATATTGTAACTTTATTTTGATATTCCTGCCATTGGTCTCATTAAGCATGCTGTTTAACGTCAATGTTCATATAGTATTGTTAGAGCAGTGCGCTTAGGAATGGAACCCCATAGCAGTGTTGGCTGACAACCAGGGGCTAGATGGCAGTGTAGACCACCAGAGCAGGATATTTGTCCACATGGTCAAGACAAACCGACTCAGGATACCAAAGAGCAGCTAGGTCAGGATACTAGAGAGAAAACAAGGTCAAGATAAGCCTGGTCAAAAAGTGGAGAATGGCACAGAACACTACTGGAGTGAATCTCAGAAGTGCAGTAATATAAAGTTAATATAGGATGCAGGGTGCAGACTGATGATGTCACAAACATTATTTAGAGGAGAAAGCTGAAGGTGCAGTCACATGGTTTCTGGATCTTAAGTAAGTCCTGACACGTATGCAGTACCTGGCTCTAAACAGGATATGACATCATATAATGGCATTCTGCAGCAAGAATGGTGGCTGTGGAGGGGCATTGCGCTGGGTAAGGCATAGGGTAGCATCCAATTAAATACGTCATTGGATGCCCAGGTGCATTCTGCTAAATGTATAGCTGATAAGTTAGCCCCCGAAAAGTCAGACATTGTCAATTTTTCAATAAAAGGCACACTTCAATGGGACGCATCAGATTTCACACAATGACTGAGCGCCCACTTAAAATGAATGGTTACCCCTCTTACAAATCCATGGAGGCATTCATAAGAATCCCACTGTGCACCGCACCCTCAGTTCACAGGCTTGTAGGAGATGCATTCAGCTGGACATCTATTTAACAAAGCTCAGCAGTGCTATACTCACAGCCAGCTAGCTCCAGCACTGGCAGGCACAAGCATTCCAGGGGTCTAAGAAGACCCTCCTGCGCACATGCATAGATAGGGATCCTATTGATTTTAATTAGAGCACTTTCTAGCAAGTGAGTAGATTATGGCAGACTGTGGTTTATTCTAAAAGTAAGTGCCTTTTTTCCCCCTTTCTTTCAAGTAAAAAATGCCTAGTAAGGTAATTCATTAAGTATTCTTTCAGGTTGTACGTGCATTGGATTGTCCCTTTTTAAATGATGGGCCCATTTCAATGAAACTATCATAGCCCTTACTTTTCATTTGTTTTTTTGTTGTTTTTTGTAACTTTACAGTTAATGAATCAGCATATTTTATCATTTTATGCACAACATAACTTGTAATATACACCACATAGTAGTAATAAAACAATATAATTTCATTTAGTTAATTGTTAAATTAACATTTCCCTCTTAATATTCTATTGGTATGTTTGATGTACATTGTGGCGAGAGAAATTGAAATGTAGGGAGAAATTGAAATGTGACAGTTCCCCTTAACATGAAGAATCATACCAGACTTAGCTTGAACGTTTGTTATTGAATCACCAGCTGGGGCATTATACAATAAATTATGTAAAACATTTAGGGGTCTGTTCATTAAAGGCCAAGTAATTTATCACATGTCATCTTTGGAAACCATATAGTGAATCCACCAAGGTTTTGTGCCAGTGTATGGCTGGAGCGTGCTTAAAATGCTGAAGGTCCAAAATCTTCCAACCCTACTGATATTACATAAGCGCTTTGTTAGAATTTCCCTTTTAAACCTGAAAAGGATGCGTTTTTTATTATTTTTTTTATGGTAGAGTTTGTCAAAGTTTAGCTAGTGTTGGCTAACCAGCGATTAAATAGGCTTGTGCAAATGGACTATAGAAATTTTTCGGTTTGTTTTCGGACAGCAAATTTAGTTTCCTGCTCTTTCGGATCAGACAAAATTTGGAGGGCTTTTTCCATTCAGAAACAAAATTCATTGTCGTCCTCATGCTCTTTTTCGCACCTTCTCTGATGAGCACTTCCACGGTCCTGTCTCCTTTCCTGCAGCTTCTTCTCTTGCCACTTGTCTTCTGTCTTTGTCCACTTCTCCCCGTGACTTCGGTCTATGTCCTCTCCCCGTGCCTTCACTCTTTGTCCACTTCTCCCCGTGCCTTCAGCCTTTGTCCGCTTGTCCCCGTGTCTTCTGTCTTTATCTGCCTTTCAGTGAACCTGGCCTCAAGGGGAATTTCTGTAAAAGGACAGACCCTTTCCTCCGATCGGGGAGAGGGTGTCCCCGGATGTCTGCCTGTTTGTGGATGTGCACTGGGAGGCCAGAATATTGCAGACAGGTTCACAAAGAAAGAAAAGCGTTTCTGCACCTCTTTCTCCATAAATTTAACTGCATTATTCTGGTCTTTCGCCACACTTCTGCAAAAGGGTGGAGCCTTCCGGTCACCTGTCTTCCTATTGGAGAGGGAAAAAAGTATAATAAAGAACACAATTTAAAAACAAACAAAAAGTGACGTTACTGATGGTAATTGGCACGAGTGGACACTGTCTCCATGGCCACCTACAACACTCCCCACATAGCGGGTCAGGCCTCCACTCCAGCCGAACTCCACACCTCCTCGTTATTACTAAAGAGCTGCTGTAATGCAAATACGGGTATGTTTCAAAAAAAAAAAAACTCCCTTTGCAGCAAAACTATATATTTCTATAGAGGAATACATTGTATTGTAACGCCAACATAATTCTGTATACAGTATGTATTAATAAATAATGATACAAAAGAATGGTAGTCAGTTAATAAATCATTATATCAACATAAAACATATATTCTCTCAACAATCTATTCAGTTATAAACACTAGATGGAATTCAATTCCCCCAGAGAAATAAATACCAATAATTCTTCAAATACATGATGTTTATAGATATAATAGTTAAATATACAAAAGTTAATAATTTCTTCAATACCCAATGCATATATTCTAATATTAAAATACATACATATAGAAAAGAAATGGTAGTTAGTTGCTTACATTATATAATATCATATAGTAATACCAATTCTGAAATGTTTTTTTACCTTGTGTTTTTTACCTTTCATACTCTATATGAAAGGTATGAAAGTTGATTTTAATTAAGAGAAAAAAAGGTTTAGATTTAAACAAAGGCACCCCTGTGTACTCTTTAATCCAAGAATGATATGATATCAAAGTAATTGTTTAATTCTTTTGGGACCAGGGTGTTCATTGTAAGAATCCAAAATGTTTCTCTTTTGCCAAGTACTAGTTGTCTTTTCCCTTCCCTTGTACCTAAACTGATTTGCTCAATAGCCATCACTTGATGATTGGAATCATTCCTTGCATGGTAATCTTTAAAATGTTTGGATACAGTATGTTTCTTATAACATCTTCTTTTTATGGTATACCTATGCTCATGTAGTCTTTTTTGACCTACTATACCATCTGGGTAGCCACTTTATTTTGGGCAAATAGTACCCACAGTTTCCACATTTATACCAATCCTTTTGGAGCTTTAAAAAAATCTCCAAGTTTTTTTAAATATGTTCTTTTCATCTATAGGTGCTAATATACTTTTAAGTTTTTGGTTATTTCTACATATTACCCTACTTTTTTCCTGCTAAAATATTATTCTAAAATGGGATCACATTTGAAGATGTGCAATAGTTTATTTAGAATTATATTTTATATATTGTAGTATTAGTAATAAAGATGACTTCATACAGAGAATTCCTTTCTTTGACATCATAATCCCATCCTTTATAATCTACAAAAATCATTTGTTTTATTGATTTTATTTTTTTATTACTATTTATTTTATTCTTACTTCCATTATATTACTTCCAGTAATGTGTTCCATACTATTTCCTTATATCTGCCACTGTTGTGTCTACTTTCTCTTTCTTGTATCCTTTTTCTATTAAGCTTTTCACTATTATAGCTCCTTGATAATCGAAAACCTCCAGAGAAGAACGTTTTTTTTTTCCTCATTCTTATAATTTCTCTATTTGGAATACTTTTTAACCGTTTGTGGTGGTGATAAATTGTAGATTTCAGATATGTGTTTTTATCCACAAATTTAAAATAGTTTTTTTTTCTTTCTCATTGACTTATATTGTTAAAACTACTCTTGTTAGCCCCATGTGAAAATATCAATTTAGTTTGTCGAAAAAATCACATAAGAGTTTTCAGTTTAGGGCTGCAACTAACGATTCGAACATAATCGATTAGTTGGCCGATTATTTTTTCGATTAATCGGATACAAAAATAAATGTACATTTTTAATTTATTTAAAATAATGTAATGTTAAAATCAAACAGCAGAATGAAAAAACTTTGAGAAAAATGCATTTCTTGTTTTTATTTCCCAACCTGCCCCCCACAGTTATGCAAATTTAAGCGCAGTAGGGGGGCATAGTGGCATATAATGGGTATAAGGCATATCAGAGGGCACTATGGCAAATAGGGGGGCAGAGTGGCATATCTGGTGGTATAAGGCATATCGGGGGGGGGCAAAGTGGCATAAGAGATGTAAGAGGCCTGCAGATGATGCTTCAAGACAAAGCAAACAGAGCCAAATGAAGGAAAAGGAAATAATCAGAGATAGGTAGCAGCAGGCTTTGTGGTAGGTGTTTCACTTGCCCTTCTGTCCTGTGAAGCTGATATGAAGTGCAAAAGTACTCAGTACAGAGTATAAGAATGGTTTTGATCTGCCATTAAATTCTATATTTGTAATGTAACCTTTAGAAAAAGGAATGTGTATATTCCACCTTTGTACCCTGTAACTTACAAGAACCATTAAAACCCTATGCATGTGGGCCATTTCTGGAATCTGGAGATGCTACTGATTGCATTTTGCGAGTTGCATGTAATCTGTGCAAACAATCCTAAGTAATATTGAAGGGAGGTTAAAAAAGTGCAGAAAATAATGTTATGCCTGACTTTGGCAGAGTTTGGTGTGCATAATAAGTGTCTGAATACTCCTAGTGAAATACACTGGGTTTGTCTATTCTCCAAAATACTTTTATGGTGGTATGTTGAGCCGGTGGGCTGTTAAGATTCCCAAATGAGACATAGGTTTCAGAATTAAAAGTGACAAATTCAGACAATTTACATGTGCAATTTTGTGCCCAGGTACCATTTAAAAGCCGACATATGTACAAATCCAGACACTTCTATTAATATATTTTGTGGTATGTTGGTCAGCTAGTTTGGTTGTAGCTAGGAAAATATTAGAAATAAGTGTATTCTTTTATTTTGGACTAAACATTTAAAAGTGGTATTAATAGAAAGCCCTTTTTTTCCTGCCTCCTGAAAATCCGCAAATGCTTTTTGCAGTGTCTACAATCACGCAATGGTGATTATTTATAGTCCTATCCATTTTTATTTATATATATATATATATATATATATATATATATATTAGAATTTTTTCAGCTTAAAGCATTCAAACATGTAAAATAGAACAAAAAAGCAAAGCAACTGTACTGATCACATATGGCAGATACCAAACATGAATGAGCCACTTGGGATATGCTAATTAGACCTAACAGTGGTTTCATTTGCAACTTCTGTCTTTTTAAATTGATCTCTTGTCGTATGCGGTAGTTTATGAGGCAAAGCATGAGACTTACAAAGTACCCAGCGTGCTCTGTTTAAATGCAAGATAGCAGATGTAAAGTGAAAGTGTAAGAGTGCGACTATACAATCACTCTAAAAATTGGTAAAACTAGATTTCCGGGACGGACTATTCAATCTCATGGAAGACCAATGATCCTGCAAACTCACAGGTCTTCATCATCTCAATAAAATAAAATGTAAAGCAGAAAAGAAATGTCACAGTGGGTACCATACCTAAAAACTGCCTCCCATGTAATGATGTTACATGATGTTTCCCTGAAAAGCAAGTACTCTTTTTTTTCTCTTCGTTCGTAGCCTACAGGCAGTCTTTTTAGGCATCAAAAAGAACCTGGACATGTCTACTTAAAAGAAGAAAAATAATACAGTGAAAGGAAGGAAATAATAGAATATGTACAGTTTGAGATACATTTTCATATATAAATGAATTGAAAACCCTTCCATTAGGCTGTATGTCAGATAATTTGCCCATGGGGCTCGTGGAACTTCTGTTCCCACATTTACATGGCGAGGTTGGCTAAGAGTTTTCACAAGAAGACATATGTCTCAGAGTGTCGGCATTTGGAAATGAACAAAATAAAGTTCAATCTGCCCTCCGAAAAGGATGTGTACAATTATATATTCTTTTCTTTTGTCTAAGGTGTAATCTGACATTTACATGGCATTTTTCTACCTTGCAGAAATCAACTGAAAATACCAAAGTCTTTTGCAAGCGTTGCAAAGTAATACTGGGAGAGACATTGTCATCGGGTATGTATTACAGGAGCGACGGGAAAGCTGACCTCCAGCTAAAAATATTAAAGTTTTCCCACTAAGTTTTTTCTTTGTTCAGCAAATTCTTGCATAGTTAATTAGAATTGTATGTGTACATAAACCACAGTTCTCACATCACTCATTTTGTCTGTCTTTCTGTTTTGCCTCTAGTGGAAATCTCTGGCATTTCTCTTTAAATGATCAATTGGGCTTAAGACTCGAAGCCACTTTACTTCCTGCTCTTATGGTCAATTGTGTGTTTAACTGCTAAGCATATGACCATCCTGAACCTGAGACAAGACCACGGACTGATTAACCCCTTCAGTCCCAGGGGGTTTTGGTAAGGTCCCAGAGCTATTTTGCCATTTTTACTATATGTGGGTTTCATTAAGATTCCCTTATCTCAAACAGAGATTGGATTATAACACCGGAATCCAGATCCCCCGCAACGCTGCAGGGGACCTGGATTCCCCTCACTGTCGGCCGGTCTCTCACTTCCGTCTCTCTCCCCCTCCCATCTGCCTCCTCCCCCCTCCCATACATCACTCTGCCTCTCTCCCGGCTCCGTTACTGACAAGGACTTTCACTGCAGCTTCATAGAAGCCACAGTGTAAGTGAAGGTGAGTAACGGAGGCTGTCTGTGCGATGCAGACACTCAGAATCATCCTCTCTGTCAGCTGGTGGGGAGAGAGGCAGAGCGGTGTCTGGGAGGGGGGAGGAGTCAGAGGGGTGTATGGGAGCCACCCTCCCATACACCACTGTGGCTCCTCCCCCTCCCATACACCACTCTGCCTCTCTACCCGGCTCCCTGGTGTCTAGTGAAGATCCGTTGCTGACAGGAGGCAGAGTGGAGTATCGGATGGGGGGAGGAGGCAGAGTGGAGTATGGGAGGGGAAGGAGGCAGAGTGGAGTATGGGAGGGGAAGGAGGCAGAGTGGAGTATAGGAGGGGGAGAAGCCAGAGTGGAGTATGGGAGGGGCCAGAGTTGTACGGGAGAGGGGAGGAGCCAGAGTGGTGTAAGGGAGGGGGGAGGAGGCAGAGTGGAGTATGGGAGGAGGCAAAGTGGTATATGGGAGGGGGAGGAGGCAAAGTGATGTATGGGAGGGGGAGGAGCCAAAGTGATGCATGGGAGGGGGAGGAGGCAGAGTGGTGTATGGGAGGGGACAGGAGGCAGAGTGGAGTATGGGGGGAGGAGGCAGAGTGGAGTATGGGAGGGGGAGGAGCCAGAGTGGTGTATGGGAGGGGGAAGAGCCAAAGTTGTGTATGGGTGAGTTATAGTGGTGTATGGGGGGTATTATGAATTTCAGGGCATATAGGGGGTATAAGGCATATCGATATTAGGCATATTAGGGGGTCATAAAACATCTGGGGGTAAAAGGTATATCAGGGGGCTCAGTTGCATATCACTGGCATATAAGGAGTATAAGGCATATCAGGGGCACAGTGGCATATCAGGGGGCACAGTGGAATCTGGCATATAAGAGGTATAAGGCATATATGGGGGCAGAGTGGCAAGCTGGGGGTCTGATGTGCATAACCGGGGGCAGTTTGGTAAATAAAAAAAAATTTAAACAAGGCTTTTTTTCTCATAGTTTTTATTAAATATGAAAACTAGTTAACATATGAATTAATATTTACTAATAACTTTGTATTAAAACCTAGTTTGAGAAACCCCGTGTTTGGGTTCTTGTAGCTTTTATTATTATGTCAGTAAAATAAGAAGGTGAATAGATAGAGGCCATTGCAATAAAGAGATGAAAGTGTAAATTGTACGTTTTTTATTACATTATTTTAAATTTTAAAAAATTGAATTTTTTTTTATCCGATTAATCGAAAATAATCGTTAGTTGCAGCCCTAAAACATATACTTCAATATGTCTTTATTGACTCTTTTCTAGAACATGTGAGATAGACCTCGTCACGTAGAGTGCCAAGTCTTGGTTTGTTTTCACACTTACCAAAATTTTTGGTTTTAGCACAAGTAGGTTTCAGTGGAATGAGGTCAGTTCCCAAGAAAGTATAGGGCCATGTCAAAAGCAGACCTGCTCAGGTGGTTGGAGCTTGTACAAGGTCTCCTAGGTTTTAAGTGCTACAGAGAGAAATGCACATAATTGCATAAGCATTGTCTTTGTAGGGGCAAGTCCCCATATGATGACCTTTTAGGATGCATGAGGAAAATGATCGTAACTCTTTAGTATATACTGCAGATGAGTGATATACATTGGCAAAGGGCTGTATCACAGCATAATCACCGCTGAAGCTTCTGTATCAAGATTTCCCCCGTTATAATGGTCTAGTATAAGTCAAACCAGCTTTGTTCATTCGTGACAGATACAGTATTTGTAATGCCGTTGCATTTAGATTCGACAAATACTCTTTTTGTCACTACAGTACAGTGATCTTAGAGAGGCTGATTTTATAGATTTCCATTATAAACGCCTAAATAAATCCTGCTTAGCCTTCATTGTATTAAGTAAAGTATTATAACTTTATTTACACATAATGGATGAAATCAATGCAAATTACAAAGGGTAATTCTTTGGCGCCAGGCTTAAGCTGCCAAATTGGCTTCCCTTTTAACGATTTTCAGCAAAGAAATAACACAGGAAACGTGTTATGAGGATTTAGCGACTGCAATCCAGTGATTTGAATTTAGTAAAGAGTATACATTGGTATAATTGTGTAAATACAGATTTTTAAATATTTTTATAAAGCTATTTTAGTTACTTTGCGCGTAATCTTTTTACGTGTTTTTGCAGATTACAGCGTATGTGCTTATTTCATAATTTTCATAGCCTTCTGAACCTTATTCGCGTTTAGTATAAAAAATGCTTTTATTTTATGGGTTTTGTCATTTTTATAGCTCCTAGACTTCCACCAATTTATTACTGCACTATAGATTTAAGATTCGGTTTTGAGTCTTATGCATACAGACACTTAAAGTCAAACTGATTAATGTGATCACCAGCGTAGATTGTACTGTTGGAAAAGGTGAGAGCTACCAGAACTGCTTCTTGAAATAAAACAACAAAACCATCAGTGAAGGGAGAGAAGCAACAGGCATGTTAAAAGGCGAGATGAAAGTGGGATGACATCCGCAAGAGTACTTTATTTCAAACATCATGGCATAGTGCATATCGTGAATGGTCTGGGAGACAAACAGAATGAACGGCTGATTGTATATATTTTCCTTGGTACCTACCGATTTCCTGAATGTCTCTGCTTCTGCCAAGCTGTTGTACTGTGTGTGTGCTAGTGTAAACGGACTAGATTTAGAATCATGTAATACCTAATCACTGAAATAATAGTTTGTGGTTCAGTTTGCAAACCTTTTCTATTGTATTTTTTTTTTTTTTTTTTTTTTTACAATTAAGATCATGATACGCCTCTATACCCGTTGTTTGTTAATGATACGCCTCTATATACTGCTTGTTAATGTTACTGTCGGTTTTGCTTATTGAATCTGAATCTACGGAATCTTCTTGTGCTCTGTAAATGTAATGTGAATTCAGAGGTGTCTTTCGCTATGTACTCTAGTTACAGGTAAATTATTATATTAAAAAAACAGTGGAATGCAAACAATAACAAACTGGTACAAAAGGTGAAGAGGGGCCTGCTCTTGCAAGGTTTCAATCTAGTCGGTGGTTGAGGGGGAAGTTTTTAATCGTTTAGACTTGATTATGATGATTGCTGAGTGTTAGGAAGACAGGTTGTACGCGTCCCGGAAAAGGTGGAGTTTCAGAGAGCTTTTGAAAGTTGCGGACGACGGACAAAGTCTTGATGGGACGGGGAAGGAACTTCCACAGGAGGGGTGCAGCGCGGGTGAAATCCTGAATATGGGAGTGGGGAGAGGCAATGAGAGTAGAAGAGAACCACAAGTCATGAGAGGAATGAAGAGGGCAGTTAGGGGGTATATTTGTACAGGTGGGTAGAGCTATAGAGGGTGTAGAATTGTTAAGGGCTCTGTAGGTCAGGTTCAGTTTAAATCTGATTCTGAAGGGTATGGGGAGCCAATGGAGTGATGAGGAACAGTGACGGGGAAAAATGAATCCAGTTGATGTGAGGATAGATTGGAGCGGTGGAAGGCGGGAGAGGTGGAGACCAGCGGGTAGGGAGCTGCAATAGTCCAGACGGGATATCACAAGGGAGTGGATTAATATTGTTGTTGTTTCTTGTGTGAGGAATGGCCAAATTCAGGAGATGTTTTTCAGGGGAAGGCAGCTGGATTTGGTGAGGGACTGGATGTGAAGGATGAAGGAGAGAGCAAAGTCAAATGTGACACCAAGGCAGCAAACTTGGTCTGTTGGTTGGATAGTGGAGTTGTCAACAGTAAGAGAATTTTTGACAGAGCGGATGGTGGGATTATAATAAACTCAGTCTTGGGATGCCATCCATGATGCAGTTCTTGAAAGACAGTCGTTGAGGCGAGTTAGAAGATTTAAACTTATTTTAAGTGAGCAATGTTGTGTACCTATTTGATGTCTTCAAGAGTTTTGGATTTAATACTAATATATATTGCTCACATATGCAAAGCTTGTTCTGCACTAAACAACCATATTACTTGGCCAGGGTGGAAATGGGACAAAGGTATTTTCATATTTTACCGACTGGTGTGATCGAGGTAAAGGAATCTCATGAGACCAGTTCTAGTTTTGTTCTCCATACATGTTTAGCTATGCTCCCTGCAACCTCCTCTGTCATATCCTTATCCTTCATGTCCTGTTTTCGCTTTCCTACATACATCATATTCTACTTTCCTCTGCGGACCCTTCCTTTTAGAGTACTTTTTTTTTTTTGTTTGTTTGCCTTCAATGTTGCTGTATCATTACAGACTGCGCTTTACAATTGTTATTTGAAATATGACGACCATTGTTTTCTCTTTGTAGATGCTTTGAAGTATTTTATCACAGAAGTCATGGTCCGACCATCTTGTGAGAAATTTAAAACTATGTCCAGGTAAGCCCCTATTCACAAACAATACAAGGAATATTAACCAAATCCTGAATGCGTCTAAAATAAGTCTGTTAATAAATCAGCCATGTTTCCATGGGGCATCAGAAACATAAAATGTCAAACACAGAGCAGGTCATTACACTCCAAATAGGCAGTAACCAAATGTTAATCAAATTGTTAAGACGCATGAATGGTTGTGTTCCTGAGCTGATGAGTTTTTGAATTACCCTGAACAGTATGTTACGTATTTCTTGATCGCTTAATTAAATTTAAAAAAAAAAGAATCATAATATGTAAGAGATCCAGCCACTAATACTGCAGAAAGAGTGAAACTGAGTAATTTATGGTTTGGTAATTCCATTTTTGTGGCATATTGCCCAGTTATGAATAATCTCAGTGAAATGGTACTATTTGCTTGCAAATTAATTTTTGAGATGAGTTTTGTGTACCTTGGCAGAATCATGGTACAACCATATGGGCCATAACTTAGATTGACTTTTGGAATTTCTTTTTTTTTTTTTGATACTAAACAATGTCAGGTTTGAGGGCTACCTTAAAATGTATTGTTTTAATTATAGGAACATATTTATATTGCTCTTCCCTTGCCCCTACCTTGTTTGTTAGTCTACTTTAGTTATATGAAATCTGCTGGAAGCCTTTTAATAAAAAGTGATAATAATAATAACAACAATAAAATACCTTAAGAATTGGTTTTCTTTCACAAACCCATTTATTATTATATGGATTAAATTTCTAATACAGGGTGAATTAGTTGGTAAATGTGGGTCTTCTGATCTTCTCACGAATAAGGAATGCATGTCCGCATTTATCTATATGTAATCCCTGCAATCTTTCATTTCCACTTCTTTATAATTAAGGCAGACTTCTGAAAGTTACTACACATATTTGTGGTATTTTAGGGATCAGGGCTAGGTCCTGCAGAATGCTTAGTTAATGCAGCAAGTTTAAATTCTTCTTTTACCAAAACTTACTGTTAATTTTATAAAGATCACTTTTTTATATATCACATCACTCATTACTACTAACTGACCTTTTTTATTGTCACAGACTGGCAGGTAACAATTTACCTGATTGTTATATAATTATCATTAATAAAGCAAACTTGAGTTAAAAAAGGTACCCGTTCCATTGTGAACATGTTAGTATTTTACACTGTAAGTTAGTAGTTAGATCGCTAAGCTTATTAATGT
>NC_071089.1:70424103-70459103 GCF_027358695.1 Spea bombifrons
CTTCCTCAAATAATGCATGAACCATGCATGTGAGGCCTTGTTGGACTCATGGGATGTTGGTGAACAAAATGTGGTGCTTTCTTCCACTGTTGCACTTATGGTGTGCAAGAAATTCAGTGCAACGTTGAAATGTATGCGTTAAAAACGCAATAAAATAATTTCCCTGTGAAGTTTGGCAGACATCAGTGAAGAAATGGCTAACTGAAAACTGTCAAAACTACCCTAGTTGAACACCTTAACTTGTCTACTGTTCATAAATGTATACTTTTATGGGGTAATTTACATTGGGGGGCTTCCAAAATCTCCCAAATGGGATATGGGCCCAGGAAACCAATTTCTGAAAATTCCAAATGTGAAAACGAAAATGCGCATGTTCCAGTTTTGCCCTCATAGCTTCCTCAAAAATTGCATGAACCATGCATGTGAGGCCTTGTTGGAACCGGGGGATGTTGGTGAACACAATTTGGTGTTTTTTTCTGCAGTTGCACATATTCTATACAAAATATAATATAAAATCTAAAGCAACATTGCAACATATGCAAAAAAAAATAAAAAAATATAAAAATACCTCAAAATTTGGCAGCAATTGGCGATAAAATCCCTGTTTGAAAAGTGTCAAAATGACCCTAGTTGTACACCTTGATTTATCTACTGTTCATAAACATATAATTTTGGGGGGATAATCAGTATCTGTGACAACTATTGCAGTTATTAGACTACCATGCCAAATTTGAAAAAAATTACATTTCAAAAACGTAATGCATGCCTTGCAATATTTTCCCCTATACTGGTCAAAATAGATAAAAATCCTGGCCATGTTGGGTGGTTTCCAAATCAGGACAACTTAATGAATATATTTGGGATAATTTTTTCCCATTGGTTCAATGTGTGTACAATTTGTATGTATACAAAACTGTAAAAAAATGCATTTTTTTCATTTTTTCCCCACTTTTTCCAGTTTATTTCAAATAAAACAATGTACTACCCAGCTTAATATGGTTTCAAATGAAAGCCCTACTTGTGCTGAAAAAAACAATATATGATTTGTGTGGGTGCACCAATTGATAAGAGAGAAATTACAGTTGAAGAAAGACATGGCAAAAACACAAAAACGGCTCCGGTCCTTTAGCGACACCCTAGCTTAAAAATCCCGGTCCTGAAGGGGTTAAGGGGGTTAAAAGGCATGTTATGTGGCAGAGTGGCATATAGGGAGGTATAAGGCATTTCAGGAGGCAGAGTGGCGTATAGAGGGTTAAAAGGCATTTCTGGAGGCAGAGTGGCATTAAGGGGGTTAAAAGGCATTTCACAGAGCACCCTGCCTCCAGAAATGCCTTATGCCCCCCGTTTAACACTCCCTCCTCCAAAGTTACCGGAGGTTCTGATTCCCCGGTGTGTAGCCGGGGCAGCGTGTAGAGCTCTACGCGATTCGCGTAGGCAACTTCCGCTGCAGCCGGAAGGAGGTGCGGTTGGCAGCGGGGGTTGTCTGCGTCCATCGCGCAGACCTTCCCCGGGGACTCAGAAGTACCGGTAAGTGCTGGTGGTGGTGGGGGAGACAGGAGGATCCAGGTCCCCTGCATCCCTGCGGGGGATCTGGATCTTAGTCTCATAGAGCATTTGCTCTGGGAAAAAACCTCGTCTTATAATCGAGCAAATACGGTACTTACAATTGTGACACTGCGTGGAACCTTATAATATTTTATGTTTCCCTTTCCCTTAAAGATTTAAAGGGTTAAAAAAAAGTTTTTATCTTTTCTTTTCTGTGCCAATAATGAAATGTGACCAATACGTGATATATCTTTATCTTTTCAACATGTAGAGTCATGCGCTCTGTTACTTGACTGATCTTATCGGTTTTATCCTGTTATCACAACCCTGACAATAGCACTGTTACAAACAGAAGTGCATACAAGTAGTTTTATATACGTTATTGTACCCACTGCACAATTACTCAGTCCCTCAGTGGCCAACCTTTTTTGAGAGCAGTAACTGAATTTGCCAAAACCGCTTAACAACAGTGCATTACATATCTTAGTGCATGTTCAAGGAGGGCTCTTGCAAATGATATATTCTTTTTTTTCCCCCTCCCAAAATGCATTACTTTACATTTTTCTGTGTTAAATTTGTATGTGTGCCTTGATCTTAAAACCTGTTGTATTTGAAACCTGCAAAGACCAGAGTCAGTCACTCTTGTTGCAAGTCACTTTTATTGAACATGCCAAAAATATCTATGACATCGCTATTTCTTTGAGGCACTTTATTAACATTATAGGTGACAATTCCAATCAAAGAATTTAAAGTATTTTTTTTTCAGAGCAGTGCATGTCATTAAGGCTTTAGAATCAATCAACCTTTTCCTTCTCTTTTTTCTGTGTAGCTTTGGCTTTTGAATGTTGACACATTGCTGGTGGAATCGAGGACAAGAACAGGCGGCGTAAACTGCCTTTTCTCTGAAGATACCTGCTTTCCCTCTTCAAGTTCACTAGACGTCAGTAATGTTGTAAGGGTGCTATATTCTTCCCCCACAGAAAGTAACCACAACGAGTAAGTATTTCCTAGATTCAGCTTGGGTACCATTCATACTGTTCGATACTATTTTTTGGGTTATAAATTAACTATTAATCTGCTAATTATAAATATTTAAAAAAGCAAAATGAAGATGGTGTAAAAAAAAAAAAAATACACTTGATGGCCAAATCAGTGACGGTTCAAAACTCTGACACACCAAATTTTAACAGAATGCCTATCATAAGTGACACCACTTTGGTGGCAGCGTTTAGGATTGACTGATGTTTTATTCAAATAATTAAAGATTTTAAGCCAGTAGCAGATCTTGGTCCTTTACAAGTTAGTATGGAAAACAGCAGAAAACTTACACGTGGACAGGTCTTTCAAACAGGAGGAGAATGTGTCCATTCAATACAGTATATTACAGCCCTGAGCCCTGATTTTACAGTATGATTGCCAACGGGTAAATTACAGACACAATCTGTAAGAGGGACAAGTGTAAATCTATTATATTCCGTATCAACCAAGTGCTGGAGTCAAGAGATAAGCTGAAATTCTTTTTGAAATATTGTTTTCTTGGCCATCCTCCTTTAAATAAACCTTATCTGTATGTTATTTTCCGATTTTCAACACACTTTTGTGATATTAGGTGTTGTTCTCTAGCTACATTAATGCATAGCAATATGTCAAATCCAAATTACTCGGTGATTTAAACGGAAGAGGGGGAAAGTAAATCCTGCGTTTTGTTGTAATTGTCTGGGTTTTTTTTTGCTTTGCTTTTCATAAAATTTCCATTTGAATCATTCTGCACTCAATTCTATTTCTGCTATTGGTTTTCGAGGGCTCGATGGCAATCACTGCGACAAAAAAAGAAATAAATAAATAACCCACTCCTGTAAAATCGTGCATGGTTTTAAGTGGGTTTATTTTCGTTTCAGAAACTTTAATTTGACAACCCTCACAATGATTTATTACAATAGGCTACTTAAAACTGCTCAGTATAATGAGCAACGTGAATTTCAATATTTCCTTAAGGCTAAACGAGTCAGCGGGAGCTCAGATTGCAAGGTAGACACTTTTATTTGCGCTCCAATAGAAGAGGAAATTTGTATGAGTCTGGTATAACGAGGCCAATAGGGATTTGGGATTATTTATTTAAACCCTTATGAAACACAAACTTTTGCTCCCCCCTCCGTGTTTAGCAGCGCAAAGAAGAGATTATCATAATGCCGGCTGTGTCTGTAGTAAATAAGAATCAACTGACTCAAAAGATAAAGGAATGCCCGTGTTTATAAAGTGGCCTTCATCCAGCTAATTATTTGCAAGGAGTGCAATTTGGCATCCTCAGGATTTTGAGGATAGCACTTCTAATGAGAGTTTTCCATTATTATCTTCACAATTATAGATAAAATAAGTGGAGTTGCTTCCAGGCAGAGCTTCTGGCCGATGAAAAGTATTATCCTTCCTATATAAATCCCTCATGGGTAAAGTGTATTGCATTCCACGTAGGCTCCACTTTCATAAACATCCTGAAAAGCTGCACATTTTACCTTCGTAATATAAATGCTCAAAAAATTATGTATTTATAGTGTTTTTAATATATTATAAATATATATTATATGTATAATATATTTTACTATTGTTCAAAGGTTTGGGGCACTGTGGGGTATATTTTGTTGTAGATTAATCAGAGAATTGGCAAATAATGCAATATATAACTCAGTGTAACCTTTATAAAAAAAAAATAGCTATTTGTTTGCAGTGTAACTAATTGACTAATTACCGAACTCCATTGTTACCTGTTTCATTACTTTACTACAACTATTGGGATTATTGTGCATATCTGGTTTGTGCATTTTCACTGGAAATTGTAACCAAATCCGAGGTTTCCGTAATCAATGTTAACGGGTTTTTAATTTCAACACCGCAATCGTTAGCACTGTGTTTCATAGTTGGGGTCAGACAGGAGGTAATTCAGGTAATTAGATAAAGCACTCTGATGGTCTACAGAGACATTTTCGAATTACATTAAAGGTTTACTTATTGCTGGATACTGTTATTTTTTTTTCTGTCTGCTGGAGAGGGTTGCTGCCTGGTGAGAGGAGAAGTGAATCCATCAATACAAATAAAATGATGCTTCAAACTTCTTCACTGTCCTAAGCATGCATAGCTCGTGGTTTTATTTTTTTGTGTGGTCTTCTATTTTTTGGGTAGACCTTTTTCATTTCCCACGTCAAGATGCTCATACTCGTTAAGCAAGGAATGATATGCAGGTTTAACTCAGTGCAAAAGAGTTAAGACAATCATTTGCCTGTCAACACCCCTGGTATCCAAGGGGTTTTATTTCCCATTATTAATCATGCTTGACTTTATTTCCAAAGGTGAGCCATACGATATATATATATATATATATATATATATATATATATATATATATATATATATATATATATAAACATTGTTTATACATAAGCAGACCCAAAATGTGCCTTACAAGAGGTATTCTAAAAAGTATTAGTATTATTTAGTAGCATTGGAATTCCAATAATCAGCTACATTGGTGATAAGAACTTTTTTTTGGTAACTTTAGCTTGTATGTTATAGATTCTGTTTCTGTTTATATGACTATTTGGACAATTTTGTCTTAGTCATGTAGTAAACTTAAAATGACAGATGTCAGATTGCTTTCTAAAGCACTTTCCAATAAAATCTTTACCAAAATTCTCGACAATGCAGGATAGTTGCAGTAGTACAATTATTTTGCATTCCCTTGTATATCTAAAGCACTGCAAATAATGTTATCAGTTAATTGCAAGTTCTGATGGTCCTTGGTAATTCTCAAATCTGAAGTGCTACAGAAACAAATCCAAAGTAACAGTTACCGTTACGAACGCTGGGATCAAATGCCAGTGATGTGAATACGTGATTTTATTTGTAATTCATGATGGATTACTTAGCTTTTCCGCTAGCACTGGGGAGTATATTGTTTTTGATGACCTGTGAAATGACCCATAGTTTATATAGCATCGCAGATTCAATTTAACTTAACCAGAAATCGTACACCATGAACTACTGCCAATACGGAGATACTTTGAGACAGAGTTACAGCAGTCAGCCATCATCAGCTGTCAACAGTTCTGATCATACACCTTTATTGTCTTGCCATAGAGGAGCTGCTGTCATTTGCCATTACGCTTTGTCATGCCTCATAAGCCACATAGGTTACCCCTTTTGTGGCTCATATCCTCTGTTTCTGTAACTATTGTTACAGTCCTGCTTGTCTTGTTTTCAATCTTGTTCTATCTCTCTCTCTCTCTCTCTCTCTCTCTCTATCTATATATATATATATATATATATTTATATATATATAATTTGCTGAGTTGACTGGTGCATTATACAAATATCTAAGTTCACCATGGATGCTTATAGCTGGTGTGTTATATCTTGATCTGGAATTGTTTACTAGCTATTTATGAGAATAGGAACTGTCATTAAAATGGTGCTGACACCATAAAAAATGAGAATTATACCACAGAGTTGCATAAAATATGTTCCTACTTGGATCATTCATAATTAAAAACAATTTGCTTTCTAGGAAAAAAGTGTACTTTACATTAACTATGAACATTTTATAACCTACAGTTGTTCACTCTCCCTGCTATCACTTTGTAATCGTAACTTAAACCTTTTGTACTGTTAGGGTAGCTGGAAATTTTGAACATTCCATATTAAGCAGGTATTCCAGAATAGCATATTTATGCCAAGTTGTGCTGTAAATGGCATATATGATCCAAACTTAATAGCCCACACACAATGGAAAGCAAGAGTGACACAGATCAAAGGTCTTCCAGTTCCGCCACCATCATTAGGGACAACAAAGAATTGATCTGGCACTCCTGTACTGTGACAGCCAAGCTTTATTACACCATCATGTAAGTAGATGAAGTTGATAAAGGCTCTATGTCGCTGAGATCTGGCCATTTCTTTGACGGTGTAATGCCGCTCAGTTGTCATATTACTGTAATGTTGGAAAATGTCTATTTCTTCTAGCATTTTAAATATTACACATTATAAGGATAAGCAATTTCCTTAAAACTACTTTGTTCATCCCCCTTTCTAACAAACCTCATTCCATACCTTTCTTAATTTTCCAATTTTTTCCCTCTTTTATTGTGGTCCGAAGTGCTACAATTCTTTAACCATAAGATATTTCATCATGCCTTTTTTATCATTTCCTGCATTAGAGAAATTCCATACATTAGAATTTAGATGTATTGTTTCATATGTGTCGACCTATAGAGGCCCTACCTATAGAGCGATAAGAGATAATCCTCATGCCGGAAGGCATCTATGGCCCGCCAACAGTTCTTGACAGACTTGAGATCATGTATGTTGCATGTACCGGCCAGCAAAATTGATTTCTAAAACTGATTATAACTCTTATAAGTTTGGGAAGATCTCCAAAGGTTGTTTGAGCTCCAGTGCATCTTTTCTTAACTGTGGAATTAAGGAAAGGCAACTTACATAGAGCTATATTACCTTGATGTCTTAAGAAGTTTGGAACAAATGTTAGCTCAACACCTGCAGCAGTTTTTGATGGATGGTGTTAATAACCACAGAATAAGAGACACTCAACCTTTTGTGCCAGAAAATGACTGTTCATCGCTTGCCATTGCAATAATAAAACATAAAAGTAAGCTCTTTTCAAATACCACCCACTCAACTGTTACGCAAATAATTTTGTTCAGCTTTTAATAGCGAGGCATATTGGTTCGCTGCTGGGAGTTGCTCACATTATATCCTGCTGCGGAATTACACCAATAACTTTTCCTTGGCATTCCAAGATGGTAATGATGAGCTACAATAGATTTCTGGGTCTGTTTTCTAGCAGTTAAGCGCCAGATAATTCCTGTAGGAAAATAATTAAGGTAGGAAATTAGTACAGGTGAAGTACAGAGAAAACTAGAAATGCATTGCAAATTCACACACTGGCAAAATTAGAACCTCTGAGGTCATATATAAATACGATATATAGGAACACAATAGAAAGAAGTGAGGAGTGGCAAGGTTTAGCAATTGGAGAGCAAAAAATTAGCAGTCAGCCAGGTCAAAAGCAAGATACATTAGATACAGGACGTGTTTCATTTAGAATTCACATTATACCCTCGAAAACATTTGAGAAGACACTGTGATATATTAGGTATGTGACATTATGTGAAATGTAATCAGTCATGCAAAAACACACCATAACAGTCATTCTAACAAGACCACTTGCGCTTGGTTGATGACGATCGTGGAAACAGGTTTTGCTCGAAGAGTCTTGAAAAGCTATAGTATGTGAGCTGTCACTGGTTACATGAAAGATCGGAATTAGCATAGCTCAGGTTATTTAAACGCAGTATTTTTGTTTCATGTTAATCACAAAATCACTTTAAAAATATGTATTAGTAAGGAGTCTCCATTGTTTTTTTTGCCCATGCTTGAAATTAAGTTTGTTCATTACGGTGGTAATTGAATTTACAAAAAACAAATTCATTAAATCCCCACAAGAATCAAAGAATACTTTTCCATAAAACATCTCAATAAATGTAAAAGTTTAAAATGTGCACACAGCCTATAATTTTGTTATTGAAGTAACTGTGCTATTAAAGTCCTCTTCTCATTGCTCCTACTGTGAGTTGTTTCACACTTCTGGTGATAGCTGGGAATCTGTAATAGATCCAATAAAAGGGATCTGAAATAACATTTTATTTCTCTGAGTAAGTCAGCCAATGACTGCAAGATATTGATTAGATGAGGGTAACTCATATTGTAGCCTTTAAACATCATGCATGTATGTTGCCTTTGCTTGTTATGAAGCATTCAAAAGAATACTTAAGGAATTAGACTGTATCTATAAACCAAGCCAAAATCACTCTTAACGTTTTACATACATATAACCTAATAAAGTACTTAACCTTTCCAATGTCACATTGACAAAATGTTATCCTTAGAAAGAAATACGTCCAGAAGTTTGATTATCTTTAAAGAGGAAATTAATTGCCCCGTTTGAACTTTCCGTTTTTTTCCGTTTCTGTGTATAACATTGATCAACAAAATATATTTGCCTTTCCGCCACTGGAGAACCCATCCTAAAAATATAATCACTGTGTGATCGTGTCTACATAATATAATTTTTTCTTTAACCCTTCACGATGCATAGTATTATTAGGACGATGACGTCTTCAGTACACCCTGTCATGTCCATTTCTTCTGTGGTAGAAGCGAAAATCCAATTTGTACACTGAGATTGGAGGTTTTGTTTCGGTTTTCCGGTGTCTGCTGAATATTTCATTAGCACAAGCTTTGAGCGGAGCATAGGAAAGACAAGGTTTTATTTTTAGCTTGTGAAGTGGGATGTATTTTTCCAAATCAATAGGAGGCTTTCTGACGAAATTTCATTAAAATAAATTATTTATGTACAGGTTTTATCCAACGAGTTCTGGTGTGTTACTTACATCACCCAGCCAATCCAGCTCCATTATCAGATTGTATTGTGTTGTTACTACTTAAAGCTGTTCAAACAGCGTTTCGTGCTGAGATTTTCCCCTTTTTCGTTGCAAACCTCTGCTGATTATGTCTATAGCTGTCGCTGACAGATAGAAGTGGATCTATTTTGAAAGCTGTAAAATGTTACTGTTCCAGCCATTAGCCAAATTTGCTGATACACAAACTACATGGCCAACATTATGTGGAAAACCTTTTGCTGACACGTATAAAATCAACCACATGGGCATATAATCTATACAGACAAACATGGGCAATCATGCTGCTGAGCTCAGAGACATGAGATTATAGAATGCCACTTTACACGTATTTTCAGAATTTATGCTTTGCTAGAGCTGCTTGGTCATAAGTGCTGTTTTAGAGAAGAGGAAACTTCTAGCCCGGCTGTGATGCATGGTAGGCCGCACATGCTCACAGAACAGAGCTACTGAGCGAAGCACGTAATGCATAAAATTACCCTGTCGTTGGTTGGAACACTTATGAACAAGTTCCAATTTGCTTCTCAAAGCAACATCACCACAAAAATTGGATCAGAAGCTTCATGAAATGGATTTCCATCCACAAACCTAAAATCAACATGCATGATGCCAAGGGTCCATTGGACTGAAACAACTTGATTGGGCTTCACCTCAAACACATCAAACACTTTTGGGATTAACTGGAAGGCGGAGAGGCAGACTTACTATGTTTTATTAGCATGTTTAATGGTGTGGGGTTTTTTTTTTGTTTTTTAGTACATATTATACTATTCCGGGCAATTTGTAGCTAGCAACCACATAGTTTAAGTATTGTATCGTCAAAGCCATCATTCTTTTTCACAGACGTTAGTATGTTGAGAAAATATATTTTATGTCACTACTGGGGGTCACCTGATTTATTAAATATTTTTCCTTCTAGGCTTGTGGATAAATGGATGAACCAAACTGGAGCTCACACACTAATATTTCCGTCCAAGACATGCTTGGAACTTCTGCTGCTCCTGTCTCTCAACAATGCAGCCTTGCCACATTCCCTGCGATCCATGAATAATTGGCAGGTAAGACGGGCAACACAAACTAGTAAACATTGTGTATAAAGTAGTTATCATTGTTATGGTACACTTGTGTACATTTTGAAGGATGGTTATTTGTCCTGTATAATTAATGGCAGAATGATCAGCTGCTTTAATTTGTTATTTCCTTTCTACTTCTTACCTTGTTTGCCTTCTATTAAGTGGAGAATCTATTTAATGATGGGCTTGTTGATATTTAAAGCCCTAAAAAACCAGGGGGCCCTGTTACTTGAAAGAGTTATCATCACCCAACACTCCAACTCGCCCCCTTCCATCAAAATCTAGTTCCAAGGCATTCTGCTATGCTGCCCCTACACTCTGGACCTCTCTGCTACATTCAGCCACAGAGGCCCCATCTTTAGAGACTTTAAAAATAAAAATTAAAAAACAACATAAAACTCATATTTTCTCCCAAGCATTCAGCTAATTCTACCAAATAACAATATTTGTATTTTAATCTGTCATTACTGTATTCTGTCATTACTTGGAAATGAAAGAAAGAGATAAAACATAAAATGGGACCCTTCTGTGGGTGTTTCTTGAAATACTGTGACTTATGGTGGAAGTTAGTAAATGTAAGTAAGGGTTAGTGGAGGGAGTCACTGCTGTTAATTTATACTTTTTATTTTTATGTTATAAAAAATATATGTATTTTTTCCTAGTTAATCTTGATGGCTATGACCCCATTTAATTTTATTTGAAAGGAAGTGCAAATGTAGATTGACACAGGATCAGTATTTACCTCATCATTAATGAGATTCAGAACTATATTACCTGTAGTGTAGGTACCACTAAAATACATCCAGTCCTTCACCTTTTGTACTTATAGCTAACGTAGATTGAATGCATTTAAGTAAAAATTTTGTAAAAGGTTTTGTGAAGAATCTTTTACTTAACGTTTTTGGAATAAAAGCAAATGTACATTAACAGATAACAGACAAATATTGTGAAACATTCTAAGTTTGTGTCCAATTGAAATCTCAACAAACATTCATGCATCTTTGGTGAATTTGGGCGACTTGAGGAGATGTGAAATGCGTCTGGTAAGCCAGGATTGTCAAATTAAGAAACTTTGCTCTATATGTTGTAAAGTGATAATCAAATCACTGCTTGTTAAAGGAATCCTAGAAATCTGTCAGATTGTTTAGATATAATACAATGGCTCGATTAGTTAGGCATTAAATATAAATACTGTGTAAATTTGAGTTATTTAGGTAAGTGGAAAATGTATTCACGTGTGTATGGGCAGCACAGTCATGCTCCATGACACTCTGCTACATACCATTTAAGCCTGGGCAGCCATTGGCACTGGATGCACCAGGACCCATTTTACTTCCCAGTCTGGTCCTGCAAATGGCCCCTGGATTTTTAGAACACTAAACAAACTATATCTCAGACACTTGTTTCCTGCATGTACTTATTTGCCATATGAGATGCCCTGGGAACCCTCAAATTGCTTGTTTTTTATGCTTCTTCAAAAGAGCTTGGACCGAAAATCTGGAAACCCATGTCTGTCTGAGAGAGACCTTGCTGATTCAATATAACTACCTTGTGTTTTCCTGCTTTGCTATGGTTTATGACTTTTCACATTAAACTCTTCAGCAACCTTACCTTATAAGTGAGTTTGGGTGCCCTCACCCAGTTTTATTCCTCCTACACAGCTGTTTCAATTTCAGTTAATGATTATGTTTCAACCTACATCTTAAATTTATGATCATTATCACCTGTTTGGTATATTTGTTTAATAATATGCCTAACTATATGCCTAAAAAAATCTGACTTTAGATTCGCTGATCCTAAAAATACATAGCCTCAGGAAAAGTTGATTCTGCATTTTAGTTGACCAACAAAATACTATATGTTTATCTGAGTTCTGAAAATAATGCTTTTTGACGTTTTAATGCAACAAAACTGGGCTTTTCAGAATATTTCATGTATGTTACATGCAAATATTACATTATAAGTGTTCACTTTTAGTTTGAATGCATTTGTTTAGCCTTTGAGCTAGGCTAACACGCTAACTGTATCCGTGTGATCACTGTTAATAGCAGCATCGAATCAATATTTAACTCACTATGCAATATTAATAAGGTTGCAGACAAAGTTAATATCCAAAGTTCTTTTTTTTTTTAAATCTTATATTTTTTACTGTTTATGTATTTGCATACAGGGTAGTAAACTAAAAGCGCAATTACAATCTCATGACTACTACAAATAATTGATTAGGTTAATGAGAATTCCAGGTAGTATAAAGTGGCAAGAATGGCAACAAGAGTAAGAGTGTATGTGACACCGAAAGAGATCTCACATTTGAACAGGTGATATACTTGGTCCACCATATGACCAAGAGGAATAGTGTGTGTGGACCAGCATTCGTGTAGACACTAAGGGAGTAGTTCTGCGGCTAATGCTTGTGTATCTGTGAGTTCTTTGAGGTGTTTGTCAGCACTTTAAATGTTCGTTCCTCCTATGGTTTTACTGTCCTTTATTCTGTGTCCCAACAGCACCAGCATATGATTAATTGTTACCATTTAGGTCTGGAGTCAAATCAATATGATCAGGTTAATGAAGTTTCATTATTATATCTGTTGCTAACTCGAGTTTTGATTTGTCTAACCTACAAAGTTTTGTCTGCATATATTCAAGATGTTGCATTCAGTGCTCTTTCACAGATAGATCATAATCTGCTATGACTTTTTAACTTTTATTAAACCATAGGTATTGACAAATACATTAAGGGACAGTATAACCATAGGATTAACACACATTTACAACAAACACTTCAAAGTACTCACATACACACCCTTCTTAGCTACACAAATACTCCCCTGTGTCTACATGAATGCTGATCCACACACTTTTTCTGCAGGTCACATGGAGGGCCAAGTATATCCCATGTTTCAAATGTGAGCTCTCTTGGGAGCCATTGCAACATATTCCCATGCATTATCACTGAGCTGTTCATCCATGATGGCTCTGCTCAAGATGTGCCCTGACACCATCCTTGCTTTATAGCTAACAGCACAAAATCATTTAGTGTAGGAAATACTTTAGACTGACATGTAATCTGTGTGATATTTTGTTAACCTCGCTTCACTGTGCCTTCCTTGCTAGCTCACAGGGTTTCTGCAGTTATTGAATTCTCATAATGATATATGGTTCGGTTTAGCTGCAGAATATTAGAGTCTTTCCGTTTGATTGCTGCTGTTATTACGAAAATGTCAAGGTTTCTGTTTCAATGTTGGCTGTTGACTGGTGAGGTCACAGGGCTGTGTCATGCTTTTTTGAGTTTAATATATTAGGATAAAGCAATTTATGACCTCAAAATTGTGACAACGCTTTTATGTTTTGAGCGTTTTAGAGTCACAGCAATATGTTAGTTTTATTTAATATATGGATTTATTAATTGTAGAGTAAAATGAATCAGTCAAGCTCCATTAATGTTTTAACAGTGTATATACAGTATAAATATAATATAATGCCATGCAAAAGTTTTAGGCAGGTGGGAAAAATGCTGTAAAGTAAGAATGCTTTAAAAAATAGACATATTAATAGATTTTGTTATCATTTAACAAAAAGCAAAGTGAGTGAACAGAAGAAAAAATGTAAATGACGACAATATGTGGTGCGATCAGCCTTTGCCTTCAAAACAGCATCAATTCTTCTAGGCATACTTGCACACACTATTTTTAGGTACTCAGCAGGTAGGCTTTTCCAACTCTCTTGGAAATCTAACCATAGTTCTTCTGTGGATTTAGACTACCTCAGTTGCCCCTCTCTCTCTTCATGTCATCCCAGTCACTTATGTGTGACGTCCCTATAAGTTGCTGTCCCCAGGAATGTTGAGATCAGGGCTCTGTGGTGTGGCACAGGGCACTGTTGGACATCTTCCCATTGCGAAGGGAAGCAAGCATGGTGTATCTTTCATTTGCTTCAATACATTTCCTGCTCTGACCACTGTGTCTATGGTCCTCAACATTGCTTGTTTCTTTGTGCTTCTTCAAAAGAGCTATGATAGAACATGTGGAAACCCCTGTCTGTCTTAAAATGTCTGAGAGAGACCTTGCTGATGCAGTATATAACTACCCTGTGTCTTGTTGCTGTTCTAAGTCTTGCCGTGGTGTATTACTTGACATTCTTCAGCAACATTACCTTGTTAGTGAGTTTTGCTGGTCCTCACCCTGTTTAATGCCTCCTACACAGCTGTTTCTGCATTAGTTAATTATTGTTTCAATTTGGACATTTCCACTGAGGGATGTACTCACTTTTGTTGCCAAGGTTTAGACATTAATGGCTGTGTGTTGAGGTTTTTTTAAGGGAACAACAAATGTACCCAGTTATACAGGCTGTACACTACTTTACATTGTAGCGGAGCGTCATTTCTTCAGTGTTGTCACATGAAAAGATATAATACAATATTTACAAAAATGTGAGGGGTGTACTGACTTTTGTGGGATACTGTGTATTAAAGTGTATATTTTTAAAGCATTCTTACCTTACATCATTGTTTCACACATGCCTAAAACTTTTGCACAGTAGTGTGTCTTTCCTGAGGAAAGTCAGCAATGACTGAAACGTCGACTTGACTTTGAATAAAGAGAAATTGTTAATTTAAAGACCGGGAGTGCTGACCATCTTTTGAAAGTGCTTTATATGGAAACCGCTGGTTACTAGCACCAGGCTTGGGAATGGTGTGCAATGGACTTTGTGAGTAAATATATATGTGATTGGCTGATTAGCTATTTGTGTTAACAAGCAACTGAACAGGTGTACCTAATAAAGTGGCCAGTGAGTGTATGTAAATTTCAGTCTTCATATGAATGTTTATATGATATATTGAATTAATAACAATTTCTGGCAGGGTGCCCACCATTGTATAATAGTTATTTACCCTCTCACTATATTACATTATAAGTAATATGGTCTATTTGATGTAATTCTCAGATGTTTTGTAATAGTCCTTAAACAGTGTGAATGGTCTCTATTGCTCTTTATTTAGATATATATATCCATTCTTGCTGTTGGAAATAGTATTCCTTCCTCGCTCTGTATTTACGTCGTTAGGACCAGAACAAATGATTATGGCATGCAGTGCTTGAATTGCTTTTGTTTTCTTGGATTCACTATTTTAAATACATTTTTTATATTTTTATTGGTGACTAGTTTGTAGCCTAGTCTCAATTTGAAGAGCCCAAACATTCTCAACAAGTACTTTTTTCCTTTTCCTTTCATCACTTTACGTTGTAATTTTTATGACATCCATCAAGTAATTTGTTCTAGAATAATTGTTTTTCTGTGTTTCTCTGTTTGTAAAACTCTGCATGTATTTGCTTTTCTTCTGGCCTGATCTGCCAGATTAACAATGTTTCTCATAATTTCTTTCTGCTCTTCACCCAAAAATAAGTAATTTTTACATTTTATTGCTCCCTCCTGTGCAATCCATGTTTCTAATGTATTCTTGAATACATTGCATTCTAAAGACTTTAGAGTTTGGTTATCTAAAGAATATTTATAGCTCTGTACTCATGTGTGACTTCCCCATAAATTGCTGTGCCCAGGAATTATAACTTCGGGGACTTCACTCGCCCAACCCGATGACAGTGGTGTTTAGTTTTATATTTATCATAGACAGCATTGGCTGTGTGCAGACGCACACCCCAGGGGCTGTACACACGTTACACACAATACACTGCCAGGAGCAGTATTTCTAAGTGAACCCCCATCTGGAAAATGAATTACAGGTGGTTTACATTTTTATTTCGGGGGTAATATTTTCTCTTTTGCCTGTGGGTCATATTAGTCATGGGAGTGTCAGCGAATGTTTTTGTGTTAGTGCTGTGAGGTCTGTGAGTATCTATCACAGAGTGTTGTGACTTTGTATCTGTGAACACTGTGTGCACCTGTAAGTGCTGTGCATTGTGTTCATGTGTTAATGCCCATTTTCGTTGGGTTGTGTAGTGAGCACTATATCTGAGCGACGCCAGTTGTTTGGAGTCCCTAGCTATGAGGTTTATAGATTTATGTGTCTTTCAAGTTGAAAATGTATTTTATGTATTTATGCATCATATAACTAAACTTAGCTGTAAATTAGATTTTTTATGGAGTACCAAGTGCATTTACAAATGTGCCGCCCCCGATAGGTGTCTGTAAATTGACACAGTTACTATAAAAAGTACAGTGTGTCGATTTCTCTGATCTTAGTGGCTCAGTAGCTCCTATTTGTTAATGTTTATGGGGTTTTTCTAAATATCATCTCAAAAAAAGGAAGTAAATGATTGAGGGGTGAATTTACTGCTTGATAAAAATTAATATCCTGGAACCTTTTTTCCCATTTACCCATAGCTCAGTGTCACAGTAGTTTTGAAGTATTTAAGTTTTATGTTTGTACAGAGGTTGATAGGTAAGACATAAAGCATTCTCTCTATTTAGTGGGAAATCTCTGTCCACTCACTTTTCAATTAAATGACAAAGCTGTAAAGTAGTTGAAATTAGAGTATTTTCTAACGTAAACATATTAAAAGTACAAAGGTAAACGTATTCCATTTGTAATGATGGGGATGTAGTTGAATTTGACACTAGGAAAAACATGAAAATAGAATGAAATATAAACTTTCAAGGAAATAAGGTGGAGAGGAGGCGACAACCCTCTTATGCCAGGAAGTCATGGTCCTAACCGGGAGCTTCCCTGGTCTGCTTCGCTGTAGGCGTCTCTCTCCTGTTCCATGCAGGAGCCAAAGTACACAGATCTAGGACAAATGACACTTGGAATGTGCCTGCCAATGGGTGGGATGAGAATGGAATATGGTTAGGAATGTGTAGGGTTGAATGCCACTCCCTTCCCCATTTAGACTTTAAATGCTTATTGGGGCCCAATAATCAGCTGTGATGCTTATAGCGAAGGAAATGTCTCTTGGTGGTTTCTAAAAAGAAAATCAAGTTCACCCCTACAATTGCCACCCATTATCAATTCTATATAGTCATGGAATACAATAGTATGTATAAGATAGAATAGACGTTTCTCAGTTTGTAGAATTAAGGGTCCGTTCAGGAAGATTCAGTTTGGTAGTTGACCTGCTCAGGCCAACTCAACTTAAGCATCCTCTCAATTGTAAGCTCATTCCTTACCTGCTGTTTCTGTAAGTCAAAGTGTTATGTTTTTATGTCCTATTTGCCCATTGTACAGCGCTGCTGAATATTATGGTGCTATATAAAACAAAATAATATTATTGTATATGCAATACAATTAACTCTGCTGCTAACCTGTCTACAGTTAAAGTTAACGTGTTATTAAGTCAAATTGGCAGCTAACAAGCAGCAGGCTGTTATGAAAAGCATATTTGCTGTTCTATTTACCATTTGGAATCTGAGTTCAGCTGAGCTCTTAGTTGAATTGAACAAGTGCTTTGACTAAACTGCGACCCAGGTCCTCATCACACTTAATAGGGAGGGGGGCTTGTACATGAGAAGATCCAAACATATAGATTGTAGAGAAGTAGCTCATTAAAGGAGCAATCCATAACGGTGGATCAGGAATTTATAACCCGTGAGTTACTGCATCATTAAACAAAATGCGAACTTAAGTGAAATGTGTCTATACACACATAATTATGCACGGAAGTGCATTCTTTAAGGACGCCTCAAGGTGTTAGATACGTGCCTGTGAATCTGGAACCAGCTCCTAACAAGTAAGAACATGACACTTGACTGCTGACACAAACAATCACTTGATAACAGTTGATTGCACAGCACGAGTCTGACACGACTCAAAAGGTGGCTTGCAACATGCAACTCAACAAGACATGACTCACTTTGAGAGCCTCTATATCTCAAACTTTGTAACTCCGCTGACATCTGGAACCTGAGTGAGCTGACAAGTACAGAAATATTGACAGCGGCACTTTCAAGTATAGGTTGAATTACTCCATTCAGCAAGATTTGCTAAATATTGGGAACTAGATGTTCATTCCAGGGCAGTTCTAAGGCCCTGAAATAAAATATTTTTTCTGTCCTCGTCTTCAATAACCCTTATGCATAAACCTCACCCACTGTGTATAATCAATTTTGTTTTAAGATGAAATACATAACCATGAAACAACCTGTATCAAACTTCTATAGGACTATTTATACTCCATTACATTGCCACCCTGGGGCATACTTCATTTCTATTTCCAAAACAGTGGTGATTTGTTATGACTTGTGTAAAATGTTAATCAAATCTTAATAAATAGATCCGATGTGTTCAAAGAACCAAATCTGATATTTTGGTTTGTGACCCATGCATTTCATTTGTTGCCGCTGCTAGATTGAAGATAGCCAGTGCTACTACTACTTGCTAATTTTACAACAAATGTGTACATTGTGCCTTTTAAGTATTCACCAAAACAAATAACATATACTCCTCTTTAGGAGACATACAAACACTAGGTTCTTCCTATCTTGAAACAAAGACATTAAAGCAGAGTCTACCAAAACAGTTGCAGGCGCTGTAATGTTACCAATAGGCACATAAGCACCTAGTGAGGCCCTGCTAGAATTCTTTGTAACTTTTCTTTTGGTTTAATTATTTTCCATGTGTGCCAGTTGACACATGCTAATGCTTAGGGCCTACAAGTTCCAAACAGACTTGCAGATAGGTGATGCAAACGGTTTCATTTGTTCAGGTAAAAAGAAAGTCATGCTTTGTTTGGTATTATTGCCATTGAACCAAATCCATTAATATAAGCACATTTTAGCGCTTAAAGCAAAGTTCACGAATGCAGTCTATTCTGTCAACGTAGAAATTTTCATTTAATTTGCATTTTTTCCAGCTGTGCACTCCATGAACAAGCATTTGTTGTAGCTTCTAGCCAACAGAGGCATAACGCAACGCATAAGTATTTATCTTCCCAGGTTCGCACAAGGGGAGTGGACATGTATGCTAAATCACCATTTTGCAAAAAGTCTTTAAGATCCTGTTCTTTTACTGAACTTCTGTTTTTTAAGCATTTTCGTGAACCCTGCAGTGTTTTACAGCAGCAACCCCATACTCGGTGCCCAAAGGCATGCGTTGCAATGATAGCCCCCATGCATGTTGTTTGCCACATCAAAATTTCCATCTGTATTATGCAAATAACTCAGTTTAAAACTTTTTAGCTATACATTCAAGTCAGCATGTAGTCTTGTGGGGATCTATATTTGGACGTCTGACCATTCATCAAAATCTTTAGCTAAATTACAGTAATCACGAACATAAATGTGCAACGCAGAATATAGAGCGTTCTCCATCCAAGTGTTTTTTGCATGTACCAATATGGTTTACTTTATTAAGAAACTTTGCTAACTTCTTGACATTTTAATAAGATAAAATGAATGTGTATCACTTGTGCTGAGCATGCATAAGCTATTCCTAGCTAAAAAGGAGACAGCTAATAGATAGTGGTGGATGAACACTGTTAATTTTTGGTTCCTTTCCCAGCTATCATTTCAAACTTGTTTTGTGAAAAGTTTCATTTGCCAAATTAGTTGAAACGCAATTCTTTTCCACATTGTGCGAGAGTATTCTGGAATTATGTAGTGAACTATGACACAGAAAACATCCCAACTTCAGAATATTAATAAACCATCCCTCAGCCCCTAAAGCCACAGTTAGGTTATTCATTTGATTATATTCTGTGAGCGGTTATATCCCGCGCTGCATTTGTCATGGCAACAAATGGTTAATGTGGCAAACCTTCTACTTCCCTAGTCTAGAACAACTCATTACAGAGAAGGCAAAGGACCTGAAAAAGGTCTCCACGTTCATTCTTTATGGCCCCCTTCATTTTATTAATCAAGAAATGGCAAAATTCATAGAAGACAAAAATTGTAATTGCATTTCATTCTAAAATTGGTTTGTATGAGCAAAAACACATCGTGAATCAGATTTTGCACCAGTTCAACATTTTACAGTGTGTTATCCGGATATTAACTTTGTATATCTCGCGCTCCTCAAAAAAATGACTTAATCCCTTGCTTTTAATATCATGCGTATGTCACTGCATCTCCAGAGAAAATTCCTTAGTGTTTGTACCGTATAGTTTCCATTTCAGACACATGGGACTAGGTACCACTTTCAAATCTCAGTGAGAAACCTTTAATAATCTGAACAATATTAGGACCAAAATAAAATCCTGTTATGCCCACTTGAAGAATTTTCCTTTTTAGAAAAAACTTTTTTCATCATTTCCCCCTTTTTCTGGCCCATTGCAATTAAGTTGGCACGTCTGTCTGTTTGGATGCTGCATAGTTGATGTCATGTAGGTATGCGTTACAGACATCTAGGCTTAGATATGTAGATTTTGGAAAGTTTAACGTTATTCAAAAGTTAGATTCAATTAAATAAATTAACGAGGGTTAGTATTATGATATTGAGCAGAGTAGATATTTTTATGGCACTTTTTACTTTAGGCTGCAGAGGTTTTAAAGGACAAATTGTAACTAGGTTGATAAGCGACAGCACAGTAACCCCGAAGATACTCACTATTTTACAGTAGATTGTTACATGATAGTATATAGGTTATTCTAAAGATTTTGGGAATAATAGTGGTCTCCGAAGCTTCCTTTAATCCAGTTTAGTTTGTGGAAACACTATTGCTCTTATAAGCTGCGTATTAATATTGATTTGAACTTGCTAGCAAAGTAAACTCGGTATCTCTTTGTGGGCTTTGGGTGAGCACATTAAAGCCCGAGCCAAATAGCTGGAAACTAAAGTAAGTTTAGTCTTGGCAGCAGTACTCACGTACATTACACGAAAGAGTAAAGCTTTCAGTATGCAAGAAAATTGCGTGTGCCCTATTTTCTAGTTATTGTTCTGTCATGCCGCATGTTTTCTCAACAATATTTACATTAACATATTATAAGCTTCTGTCTGATAGCCCATTTCCTACAGCCTGAAGCTATATAATCGCTGTTTCGCAGATAGGATTATTTCCATTTGATGTTGCTGACTATAACATTTTTTCCAGCTCCCCTCCACCTCTTCATATTTGTTCTTGCTCCGCGGAAGGTATTCGTAGCCCTTTTTTATGCATCGCATTAAATAGGCTCTAAGCTGCCTCCGCTGTTTGCCGTTTCATAGTAATTTTGCAGGGCTTGGAATAACGAAAATAGAGGGTCATTAATGTAACCTCTTTATCTGTAAACATTTGCTCTTAGCATATCTTCCGTTACTGTCTACTCTTAAAGAGGCAGTCGTTCCCTATTGTTAACGGCATCGGTATAGCTCTAACTGAGAATCAACCATAAGAAATAATGTTTTTTCTCTTATTTACCAGCTGCGTTCTGATGATATTGACTCTGCAAGTTAACTCTCTGACATAATCTTTTTGTAAATACTTAATTTTAAACCGCAAGGCACTCACAGAATGTACATCAATTTATCTATGCCATATCATCGGAAGAATCGCATTGTGAGATACACAAGTTCTTGACATATCTTAAGCAGCGAGATGAATGGATTAATATTTTATTAAGAACTTAAAAAAGTAGGCATGACAGTTTAAATCACAACCTGACCACCTCCGCTGGTTTCTAAAGGTGCTGTTCTATATATTCTGCAGAATTTAACCCATTTGTAACTTAATGATGTAAATGTTTGCCTAATTTCTTTTTTCAAGGGAAATGTGTGATTGTTATATGACAAAAAAAACAGGAACCGATGGTTACCCATGACAAACGTCTTAAAAGTTTCTGTGTTGTTTTTTATGTGGAGTGCTATTCCACAAAACATCTCTAATTCATTTAGCAAAAAAAAAACCCAAAACATCTGTTTTAGTCTTGCTTTTGTGTCGCATGACAATAAACTGCATAAATTACAAATGGTGCAAATGTTACATGATTGAACTGTCATTTCCGGGAAGCATTTGGTCACTGACCAATACCAGGAATGATTTGTTTAGTTCTAAAACTTGTAATTTCAGCAAACTAGGTAG
Organism: Spea bombifrons; assembly: GCF_027358695.1. Classification (NCBI taxonomy): domain Eukaryota; kingdom Metazoa; phylum Chordata; class Amphibia; order Anura; family Pelobatidae; genus Spea; species Spea bombifrons. Next base: position 70,446,154 of record NC_071089.1, read on the forward strand.
CGTGTAATTTTTAATCCATAAGCGAAAACACAAATCTGATCTGCCAAATGTTATTTTATTCACATGCACCATTAAAGGAATTAAGTGTATTTTAAGATGAAACAAAGGGAAAACCATACATATGTTGTCTTTGTTTTTGCAATGGTGTTTGTTACACACACAAAGGAGCAATTGATAAATGCATGGCTTTGTATTTAAATGTGGGAATGATTATCGGGTGCTCAATAGTTTTTCGGAAATCCCTGCAAAATTCAGAGTTAATGGAGCTTTTGTTCTACGTATAGTTATCAGGTTTCAGTTTTTGCATCCATATCACATATCTATTTGATTGAACTGCTTTGCTGTCACATAACATATTTGCTGTATTTTATTCTGCCATCTCTGAATGTGTTAATACATGTACTTAATTTACTTATATACAGTGTATGTGTGTGTGTGTGTGTGTGTGTATATATATATATATATATATTTATAAAAAAAATATTTTGACCCCATTTCCGTGCAACAAATTATATTGCTATTCCTCTGTGACATTATGGGCACAGTACACATTTCATTGGCTCCTGGGGAGTTCAATATTAGTGGTATGAGTAATATATCTCTTTAGACTGCTGATGCATCAATTCTGCAAGTGCTTTCTATTTGTGAGTTGTCTAAATATAGCTGGACATCAGGGAAAAACATTTCTGTAAAGGTGAATTGGAATACAGCGAGCTTTATGAAATAAAAGGTATAGCAATAGCTTAGCCTGAAACAACACAGGCCGTATGATACAGTTTTATTTATTGATGCTCATTTTAGTAACCTCAGGTTTGTATGTACCTTTTGAGTAAAAATATACACAATACAATACAACATTGGAAGGTCAGTACAATAATACTATTAGTGTTAAAGTGTTTTAGCGATTCCTTTAAACATAAAATGTACCAAGTCCCATTACAAATTCTGCCTCGCCAACATAAAATGCATATCAAGGAACTTTACTATACATGTTTTACCTGTAGGAAGGGGCTGCAGGGCACAACACTTCTGTGCGGTCTGGTTTCCACACCATCCAGGAAGCACCCCTATTTAAATTGATAGGGTGCATTTTTTGCAAATGTCCTTTTAGACGCCCTGTAGTTCTTGTGAGAGCCTGGCCCAACACATCTCCTGCAAGCCAAAATGCTGAGGGTGAAGAAATACAAATCCCCCGATTAATTTCCAACATGACACAAATGATAATTTAAATGAGAAACTCAGCTATGATATGAGTTGAAGTGCATATGATGAGTGGAGCATCCCTTTACCTTAGCCTCGGTATATTAGAACAAGATCCTCTAGTTTAACGTCTGATTTATTAAGATGAAGAATCGCTTCCACTTTGCAGCTAGTCACCAGCATGTGCATTACATCCTCTTAAAGGGACACTCCAGCCATCATATGTACTTTAATGCAAATGATAGATGTGTTGCCCCTTTACATTTTTGTAATCGATGGGATATTCTGCAGAATCTCTGTATGCAGGGGTCATGCGTAAAGTCTTCCCATTAATCTCATAGCAAGACATTTTGAACAATGATGCTTCCAACTTTGCAAGGTTAATAAAACATAGTTGGATGAGTTTTGTGTGGAAAAACTTGACTGACCTACAGAGAGCACCTCATCACCACCAAACTGGAATGGAGATTACGAGCCAAGCCACCATGAGTACCTAACTTCATAAGAGCACTACTGGATGAATGGGCACAAATTCCCACGGAAACACTCCAAACTCTTGTGGAAAGCCTTGCCAGAGTGGAAGCTGTTATAGCTGAAAATGAGGGACTACATATTAATGTCTGTGTATTTAGAATGTAATGTCATCAAAGTCCCTGTTGGTATAATGATCAGGTGTCCCAATACTTTTGTCCATATAGTGTAGGTGCATTTGACGGAGACCCATACTCGGTCTGAGTAGCTCTGCCGTACAGTTCTTCGTGGCTGCTAAAAGCTTAATTGCTCAAGGGATTAACCCTTCATATTCCCCCAATCACTAGCCGAGACTTAGTGTAGGGGTAAAACAAAACTCTCTTTATTGAAGAAAGCACAGATATATATAAACAGCAAACATGACAGGATTAAAGGTACAATCCCATCAACCACCAGACAGCCCCGCGCCGCTATATAGTTCTATGGCCAGCAATGCCCACCCGACAAAGAGTCACTATTTCGGGGTGATCCCGTGGGAGCGGCTTCAATCCCGCTGTACCAATGGAGAGCTCAGGGTCCAAAGCTGCGGCTGGGTAATCCCCGGTCCTAAAGATTAGTAGTAAAACCAGGGTTCCTGAACGAGCTCCCTCTCTGTAACCACCACCGAGTGTTGCCCACCACAAGCTTAATGTATCCTCAAAAGAGTGACGTGGTGGGGCAAAAGGCGTCCGTAGCGACGCTGTTACAATTGACGGCGGGCATCAACGAGGTTCCTAGCCGCTGCGCAGCTCCATGATTTCGCAGCTAGGTTCCGGACAAGCGCATTGAGCGTTTCCTGGCTTGTAGAGCCCCCAAAGCCGGCCAATGATTACTTAGACATAAGAAGGGACTGGGCAGGCAGGTAAGGAGCCTCCCCAGAAATGCAACAGTGCCCCCCTCCCCAACTCAAACATACCCCCACGAGTCCTCGGCCTTAAAGAGTTAATGTGCACATTACATTTAATTTATAAAGTGGCAACAGACAATGTAGCACTATTGCAATAATAGAAATTCTAAATTCTAATTTTTAAATAGACAATATGAATGATTAGCAATGACACAAACACACTTTAGGACGTGCTGAAGAGGGGACAGGGTCTCTTGCTAGAATACAATGTATTAGTCTTCGCATGTATTTTATTCTATAAATGAATGCATGGCACACTCATGCAAAAATAGGAAATATACCAAGCAGCAACATATTTATCCTGCAACCGTCCTCTGGGCTCGATTTTGCAATCGCCATTCTTATGGCTGAGCACTGGGAAATACTCATGTAAAGGACTGCAAGAGCACATTGCAGAATATTCAATGAGGTTAAGAGGAATTCTACAGTGTCAGCTAAAGACTTAAGAAAGTATCTACCATACATAAACAAAAACAAACAGTATTCATAGGACACAAAAAACACCTTGCTGTATGTCTAGAATTTGCATATTTAATGTACTGGCCAATATCTATATATAAATCTGGCTTTAGAAATTGTGCTATGCCAGTTGTATCTGAAAGGAAAAATATTCTATTTCATAAAGTTTCTGCATAAAACAACTTATTTTTTTTTATATAAAATCAGTAATTTATTTTCTTCCTTTGTGGCAAAACAAGTTTTTGATTTTTAGCCAGGAGCTACATAGTGCTTATATGTTTCCATGTTGTTATTTTACTTCTATATAAATGCAGTTTTTTTTCTGCTACATCAACAAAAGCTTAGCAGGTTTCTCTAAATGTATTTGTGAAGAAGTACATTTTGTTTCTAGGTTGTAGGTGTTGCTGACTTTCAAGCAGTGCTTCATTTATATATGTATTTTTTTATGCTCTCACCAATTCTTCCTTACCCTCTTTTGTATGCAATTTTTTATTTCATATATTTTCTAGGCAAAACGTTACGTGTTAAGGTAACGTCTTTCTTGGGGTGTTTTGTATTTTGAAACACAGATATTTTAGACCTATTCTAGTGATGCAAAAAGTGTAACATAACCCTACTGCAATATTTCCTATGATTGGTCAGGTTGTTTGGCTCTCCATGTAGTGGTGCAAGTAGGCATGGAGCTGCTCTAGACCTGACCCAGGACTGTGCCACCAGCAACCTAGCTGACAATGTTCATGGTTCCTCACACCCAGTAGCGTACCTGGGCATGGGGGCAGTCCACCCCAGGTGCCACTCATCGGGGAGGTGCCACCAGGCCGGCATCAGATGCAAACACCTCCAGAGCTGGACTATACTGTCCACCACTAGAGCAGCAGGCTTGGCTGGGGAGATCAAAGATCACTGATCCCGCTCCCTTGCGATGCGCGCCAGCAACTGATGCTGTGCTTCGGGATTTGATGTCATATCCCAGTGCACAACACTAAAGCCGTGCCCACTGTACCAGAATGATACAAAATAAGACGAGCCAAGAGGGAGTATGAAGAGGAGGAGGTGGTGGAGGAGGAAAAGAGTGAGAAAGTATTAGTAAGTGTGTGAGAGTGATGGACATTATGCTGTACCACTGTCAATGTCTTGTTTAGTGTATAGCGATGGGAGTTATGCTGTACTACCATCAGTGCCTGGTTCAGTATATAATAAAAGAAGTGGTCAGGAGCACCAAAAAATTAACGGATGCATGAGCCGGGCTCCACCAGGACCCTCAATAACAGATAAACAGGTGAAGGCTCAGCACTTCAAGTTGTGAGTTGTGTTTTAATGTCCACACACCAACAGTGGCAACATTTCTACCCCTTTATCTTTTTATTTTTTATTTTTTTTTATATATATATATAATAGGTTTTTATTGGAGAGTTTTGATTTAAAGATTTTTTTTTGCATGTATATCAAACTCTGTTACAGAATAAAGAAATGTGTTGGTTAATGACAAAGATATTACAAGGTCAAGGGAACACCGAGATCATTTCATCAGTCTTTATCAGTCTAGTTGATGGTGGTATAGCATATCTTCTATCACTAAATACCACCGCCAGTGCCTGTCTCAGGGTGACCACATTGGCCATGTTTTCCAGGGCATGTATGCGTTTTTCATATTAATGACTAACACAACAAGTACTACCCTGCCGTATGCGTGATGTAAAGACTCACGGAAGGGAACCAATTATACAGTTATACCAATTATGCATCATCCATGCTGCAGGGCAGCATCCATACTGCAGGGCAGCACTTTATCTGGTCTGTTCTATTTGTAAAAATGATGTGTGTCCTGGAAAACATGGCTGATGTGGTCACCCTAGTCTCAGTATATAATGATACGTTATCCTGTACCACTGTCAATGGCTGGCTCAGTGTATTGTGATGATAGTTATGTGGTACCACCGTCAATGTCTGGCTCAGTGTACAGCGATAGTAGTTGCTGTTCTGCTGTAATGTCTGGCTCAGTATATGGTGATAGGATTTATACTGTACCACCATCAATGTCTGCCTCGGTATATAATATTAGCAGTTATGCAGTTTTAAAGTGGGGGAGGGGTGCCACATACAGGATCCGCCAAATACTCTAGGTACGCCCCTGCTCACACCATACGTCCTGGGAGACACAGTGTGATGTCCCAGTCCTCTAGAAGGATCTGTGGTGCATGGTACAAAACACCATGGAGGCTCCTTAGTGTGAATGGGCCAGTTACTAGGGACATAGGGCAATCTACCACTGATAATGCACCACAGAGATGCATTTTTTATATCAGCATATTGAGTTATTGATTGATTGAGTCATTAAATGTACTGTGGTAGTCAAAATGGACTTGAAAAAAACTTGCAATTACATTTACCGACACATTGGACACGTGTACAATGTTAACACCCTCCACAGTATCTCTTTTACTGCATTCTTCTGAGACAGAGTGCCAACACGTGACATGTTGTGGTGCTCACCACAGAGGGTGTGTAGCTCGAGGACAGGACCTCCTTAATGTAGCTCCTGGGGTGTGGTGGTGGGGTGTTGCCATGTGTCTTCCTGGAGTTTATCATGCTGAGGAATGCATAAAGCATTAGTCTGACAGACTTTTTTAGCTCATCACCTTTTATGCCACATTGTGCCATACCCTCCAGAATGAAATATATATGCTCTTTTCTTTAAATGCTCTCTTAACCACTTTATTTGTTCTCCCCATGACTTGCATCTCTGTCTAACTCATGTATTTCTAGGGACTTATTCCCTGGGATTCCGTACCCTATTTTGTAAGAGTCCTATTTACTTTAAATTTGAACTGTCAATAAAACCAATCTATCAAGTCATCCCTACAAAAAAATTCCCCCCTTCTTAAGTCATATTCACCTTAACCTTCTAAAGGACTGTAAACTCATAAGAAGTTGGGCCCACTTCTTCTGTAATAGAAAGCCATAATGTGTTATTGTCTGTTTCTCAACTTTAATGTAATTTTTAAACATTTTTACTGTCTCTTTATATATATATATATATAGATAGATAGATAGATAGATAGATAGATAGATAGATAGATAGATATCTATCTATCTATATATATATATATATATATATATATATATATTGTAAAATTAAGGCAAAAGTAACACAGAAATGACAGAAAATAAATGTTGGTTGCTACCTATAATTAGCAAGAATTCTCAAGAACAGAGCAGTGTTGAGTTCAAATAGGTTTCAAGACAGTATTCCAGTAATGAGTAGTGGGATCCTCTATGCTCCTTTGCTGGAAAACTACCCTAGGGACAAAGTTACACTTATGTCAGAGATCTGACGGTATTACACTAACAAGCTTCACTGAAGCTCAATATTGTTTTAAAAAAAACTGGGGACAAAACCACAAAGATGCAGAGGTCAGCAAACTGAGATAATATACAAAGTCTTGAGGAAAGAGTAAGTATCTATTAACTGTCAGAGTGTTATGTCCTGTTTACCCATTGTACAGTGCTGTGAAATATGATGGCGCGATATGAAACAAATAATATATTCTTACAGTAGATCTGATCAGTGTTTCTATATCTGAAGCAGGCTTGTGAGTGTTTTGACAGCCTATGTGAAGCACACGGGTAGACTGTGGATTGTTTGTATGCCCTGTTGCCACAGCTGTGTATACTGCGTATAAACATTTCCATCACACTATGTGAGTTATTAAGATGTTCTTATTGATTAACACTTCAAGCCAAGTCACCTGGTTTCAACTTTTAAATCCCCATCCTTGTTTTCCAACGTTCCTTCTGTCCTGATGGCTTTGAAATTGAATAGTGGTCTGTTCAAAATCACATTAAACATATACAGTTTGCCTCTGTATCACTAAGCTTGTTTTACTTGTTCCATGCCAGGTATTTAGAACCCTGTTTCTACACATCTTTTTTCTCTTATGATTTTTAGTGTAAGTGACACTGGCCATCATATTAATCTGGTAGCTGATTGCCACCTGGAAATTAAGACTTGTTTTCTTTTCAAATGCATGGAACAATTCATCAGGGTCCCCCCCCCCCAACACACACACGTGTATTTACACTATTTCCCTGTGCTATAGTGCACATTAGCGGATACTTATTGCTAGCACACTCCAGCGAAGGTTCATGCTGGTTTGTGACTCATTCTCTTTGACTAATTATATCTAAAGTGTGGCCCAATGTGTTCATTAGGTCATTTTCATGTATTTTATTCAAATTATGTTGTTTGTAGCAGGTATGTAATATATACTTAGGTTTTTTTTAAACAAATGAGAAGAAAGTAAGGCGTCCAGTGGTCCAACTTGTGATTCATCTGTCCTATTAACAATTAAGCACTATCGATACATGCATAAAATGTGCCTGTTATATTATCAATCGTGCTATTGATAAGTTCCAAGCTTTTGAGATTTCAATGTCCGGATCTGACGTCCATCGGATGGATGCATTATGTGAAGTTCATAGAACAGACCTTTGTTGTAGCTCCCACGTGGTCACCTCTACCCATGGGGTCTTAGACCCCATAACGCAGTGTTCAATGAGCTAGTGCTGAAGCTGACTGAAGGTAAAGCTGACTTAGGGAAAGAAGTGGCCATTCTTTTGGTCGTACACACTCTACTCCAGTCCTGCCCCCTAACACAGGTCTCCCAATTTTGACATCTAAAATGTGCCTACGTCTAATGTTTTAACATGTTGCTTCTGTTAATTAGTAGAGATTATTTACAACAGGTCGGATTTTGCAACTTTTAATCACTTATAGTGCAAGATAAAGTGCAAGATGGTAATTTCAGTCGTTATGTGGCAGCAAAATGCTCTTCTCTTATATACAGCACAGAAAATACGAGGCCACTTTATATTATTTTTTACACGAAAATTGAAAGAAGATTAATCATTAATTCAGGTGTAAGAATTACAATTGAGGTAATCTGGAAGGTGACTTCCCTTTTAATATACCATGAGAAACTGTACAGAAGATATAATGAACACAGAAATCAGCCAACAAACTCAGACCTTTGGGGCTTGCCAATTATGAGCCAATTTGTTGTCGTGCTATTGTAAAAACAACAATAATAATAACAAGTACATTAAAGGTAGCCTGAACTTCATAAAAAATAAGCCAAAATATCGCTGATATAAGCCATGTCTTTTCTAATAATATATAGAAATAGTAGTAAAATCAATAAATGAGTGAGGCACATCAACCATCCATAATGTAGCGTTGCTTACCAAAAAATGTCTATTTCTAAGATCTATCAGAGATATAATTAAGCAAAAATAGCATAATCACTTTAATAGCATGCCAGAGCTAGCAGGGCTTTTCACCCTTACTGTTACTGTTATTTCTATATATGTAGGGATGGATCAAGATCAGGTGGAGCCTCAAGGTAACAATGTTACAAGGGCCCCCTCTAATACAAATGAAAAGGAACAATTAATGTTCCCAACAGCTCCGGCAAATAACATGCTTTGCTTACAAAAAATAATTAACTGATGTTGTTGCTGCCATCCATGGGCTGCCAATTCCAAGTAGCCATAGCAGGAGAATGCCCCTATTGAAATCAGTGGGAGCGTTTTCTGTGCAGACCCGCAAACGTAGCATTCAATGCGGGGAAATGTGCTCCTTACCTGGAGGATGGGCAAATGCATATGGAGTGAACGCGTACTGGAGTCTTAGACCCCATAACGCAGTGTTCAATGAGCTAGTGCTGAAGCTGACTGAAGGTAAAGTATATCGGTACAGATTGATGGCCTCCCTAGCCGTAGGATGGTCAAATGCATATAGGGAATACACAGTCTAGGGAATCCTGTTAATGGGGACCACAGACAAAGCTAAGGGAGCTCTCAAGCAAAGCAAGGTTTTGTTTCCACAAGCCTGAAATCTCACCAGGTGCACCTATATACAGCTGTCCTGTGAATTAACTTTTTGGTAAGGAGCCCCTTTGTAGAGCACTATTATGGTTCTGTTATATCAGGATATTTTGAGATCTATCTGGTTTAGCTTAAAAGTTTGTTTCTTTTCTTTCTTTCTTCTGAACAGTTAATGTGGCAATTGTTGTATCCTGGATTTTAGAAAATTCATTAGACATTCTTAGCTGATAAGATGTGTATTGTACCATGGTAAGTGGTTGGTGCTGATTTAACAGAAAATCCTCCCTGTGTCCTGGCTCAACATTTTGTGAGATTTGATATGTTGAATTTGTTATTCACAGAAGGAGAGATATTGGATCGTAAAGTTAATTTTCTATTTTTATTTTTATTAAACAAAAAACATTGTTTTCTCCATGCTGCGTCCCAAAAATTGCAAATTAGAAAAGATGAATGACTCAGTAAGTGCAGTGCTTACCGCGGCTTTCAGTAATTATATAACAAGGCCTCTTGAGAGCGCTTGCCAGGTGTTACTTTTGCTTCTCCTTTTCCTTTTTATGTGGTTACAAAATTATGCTCTGTCAAAGTGTTAAAACAGTGCACCTTAGTACAATAGTGGTATATTTGCTTTTAACTATATATACAGTATCTCACAAAAGTGAGTACACCCCTCACATTTTTGTAAATATTGTATTATATCTTTTCATGTAACAACACTGAAGAAATGGCCCTCTGCTACAATGTAAAGTAGTGAGCGTGCAGCCTGTATAGCATTTCTACTTAGGGTTGTACTCACTTTTGTTGCCAAGGTGTTAGACATTAATGGCTGTGTTGAGTTATTTTGAGGTGACAGCAAATTTACACTGTTATACAGGCTGTACACTCACTACTTTACATTGTAGCAGAGGGCCATTTCTTCAGATCAGAAGTCACCTAGTTGCAGAAACAGTGTTGTAATTCTCCTGATTATATTGATTTGTCATTTAGGAAGGAAGAAAAAAATATGTTTCTGGAGCGGGGATACTTTCTCAGTTGCTGGCCTGGTGCTCTATCGCTACCCATATGGCTATATTGACGCGTTGGAGCTGGGCTTGGGAGAAGAGTCCGGGAAGTGTGTGTTTGGTAACTGCCACTTCCCTCCCAAACCAGAGATCAAAACTCTGCCCGTGTGGCCTGTTAATGAGCTGCCCTGCCCAGAGCATTTTGTGCAATACCAGTTAACTTTGATGACAGATGGGCTGATGAGGCCATAGCTTTGTTCTGGTGGCTTTACTTGAGTTATAGTGCAATAGGCAGCTTGTAGGGGCAAGCGTAAACACCCTTTATAACCGTTCTCTGCTATTAATAATAGTATCGGCACCTTTGTCAGTAGCCACAGCTGACCTGCATGTACCAAAAACCGAAAGGCTTTGACAAGTGGTACTGTAAATCTCTGCACTTTAGTGTGGCTAGTGAGTATAAAAAACACACTCAAATTTAAAATTTCACTTAATCTGTTAAAAATAGAAAATGTAACTTTGTAACCTATTCCATTGTAATTGGGGAACAAAAACTATAAATTTTGCTTTTTTCCCCCACACTTAATCCAATATTAACAAGGTACTCCAGGGATATTGAATGTCTTTTTACAACAAGGTTCTTGTCACAGTAGTATCTCTGGAGAGCTTGTTAAACGTGGACAGCCTTTTTTGCTTTAAAACCACTTAATACAGTAGAACTGGTCTAAGGCACTATAGACCTTTTTATGAATGGATATATTCCATAATCCGCTTATTCATTCCAAATTTACTACAAATTACAATTTAAATCTCAGACATATGTGTCGCTTTTAGTATTTGTGCTAGTAAATAAAATGTAAAAAAAAGTAATCAATTAATCTCTAATAAGATCAGAAATGAAGGTCTAATGCTAAACTACATACCAAATTGTTCTCAATAATATTAATAAAATATTGATATTAATATGTGAACCAAAAAGCAGTAGTGCGTAAATTCAAAGGACAGCATACATGTGTCCAATGATAATGATCAGACCTGGAAAAAGGGTGTGCCTTAAAATCATTGGCAATGATTAAGCCCCAACCTTGGGGGTCTTCTCTCTCTCCTCTTTTGGCGGATATCTGCTTTGTGTATGCTACATTGAGGATTGCTCAATAAATAATTTATCTCTGCAGACGTAAAATTTCTCCATGTGGTTCCTTTGGCAAGGAGTTCAACCTATCTCCTATGTGTGAATACATCTTTATCTCATAGATGTTGATTTGGATTCTTTTAGTATTGGGATATTTTCCTTGAGGGTAACTAGTGAGCTATAGTTTAGCATGTTTCCCTTCACTGCGTTTTATTTAACCCTTAATGTATGATACTATAATTCTTAATACGCCAACACTCTATATTGATCTGTCATAATTTATATCTCCCTTTGAGAGGGTCATGTAACAATGACAGGGATGGGACACCAAAATGACATTTTTGTGGGTATTATATTATATGAGTGTTTCATCTTATTACTTATAATAGGTCTTCTCGGTCAGTGATCTTTTTTTTAGGTCATCGAAGACTCCTGATCTTTGTATACATTCTTGATCTCGAATAATTATTCATGTTCCTTCACAAGCGATCATTATTACAGTTAATGTAGTCCTACTAACGCTTGTTTGTTATAAATAAGAAGGTGTTGGGTGTTTATGGAGATCTCACCAATAAGATGACATATGTAATATGGTGGAACAGATGTTTGGTTAATATATTGCTGGGCAGTGGACTTGCTTTAAGTCACCACCACTTTTTGGTTCCAAATGTAGTTATCATTTTAATAAAAGATATGTTTTATTTGTGTACAAAATTGAGAAAATCAACTTTTGACTGTTGTCCTAATATAACTGGAGCTTGACCCTGCTCATCTGGAGGTGACACCTTAGCTACTTATAAGGACCATGCATAAGGACCATGCATACAAGGCTTACCCCCGTCACTGCTTATGCTTTGTCAGTTGGTGGTTGCTTCCAGAGAATGATGTAACATAACATAGGCCCCTGCAGGTCCAAAAGGTATTCGAGTCCTTGCTAACCCCCTAGATTTAAAAGGCCAATTTATTCCCCTCTATAGCTGACACTAAAGACACCTGCTGCTAATAACTTTATTAGTGGCTATGCAGAAGGTATATGCTATCGTATAAATGGCATTGTTTTGGCTTCATAATGTAGCTGCACATGCCAACTTCATGCTTGCACAGTGATATGTAGAAGACATCCTTGGAGAGCACTTTTCATTTTGACATATCTTCCAGTTGTGTGCGATCTCCAGCGTTGTTGAACCAGGTTTCTGTAGAACAACTCTGTGTCTGAGCATCATATAAGCCATGGCAATGCTTTCTTGGTATTAGGAAACGTTTGAGTTCCAGAAAGCTGTGATAGATATCCAAGAAGTGATGTACTCTTAGAGTTGTAGTGAAGGAAACTCTTACAAATCTACATATCCATAATAAATGTTTAACAGGCAATAACACTGCAGCTAATGCTATGAGAAGAAATAGCACTTTGTGTACATAATCTTTGTGAGATTTAACAGATGAATTTAATATTGTGTTTTTCCATTGTGTACATATATCAATGTGCCATAATGCCCTTCCAAATTTCTAAATACCCTACACCTCTGTCCCTTGTTATCCCAATGTTCTGCTCTGCTGTAATTTATCTTCCTGTCTCTGTCTGGAGTACTGTGCCCTCCTCCCATTCCTCCGATCTTAACCCTCATTTTGTTTCTTGTTGCTTTGACTTTTTAAAGTAGAATGGTGCTTTTTCAATTGAATAATTTTGTAAACGTAGTTCTGTAGAGGGATTATTCTCTGCAATACCAAAACCTTGTACAACAGCCGTACAGATGTACTTGGTCTATTGCATTAAACAGAAGGTGATTTTGGAGATAGAAGTTGCTGGTGCGTTACAGAAACAAATGAAAATAGGACTTCCAGAGAGATTTTTTTAATAGAT